>NC_056746.1:516822666-517000166 GCF_019279795.1 Protopterus annectens | reverse complement strand
TTCTCATTTGCTCATGTTACATTGCTGATCCTTCATCAGTTCCCACATATTTATACACTCCCTCCTCTATATCACATTCCTGTAAAACAAAACATAAAAGTATGTTGGCACCATGATGACCACAAAGATATAAATATTTATTTGCATGAAACTGTGCAAGTATAAACTATCACTATACAAGGCTTCTTCAGACAAATGACCAAAGTATGTACACACAGCATTTAAATAATGAAGACAATTGAAACACAATTTTCTTTCTCAAATCTTTTATAATTGGTTTAACTGTAAAACTTTTGTTAAGCACTGGAGAGGTTGGTGCTCTAAAATGATCAATCCATCTATTTTCTTCTTTTTTACTTTCATTTACTAAACCACCCCTCTAATATTCTCCTTAATAGTCTAATCTGTAATATTAAAAACTTAAAAGAATGTGTGCTATGTTCTTTAATGTGTTTATACAGGCCATTAATTTCTATGCACCTGCGTATTTCAGAGAGATGATCACAGATACATCTTTTAGCTTCCTATTAGTCTTTCCAGTATAGAAGGCACTGTATTTTAAACTTAGTGCCATATCAATCAAATTCTTAGCGTTGCAAGTACCATAAGTGTTAATAACAAATTCTTATTTACTAATGGGATGCATAAAAGACTTCTCTGTATAGGTATAAACACAAACATGGCACCTATTACATGTTTATGTTCCTACTTTTGAACTAATGAATTTATTCACATATTTTTCCTGTTCTTTGTAACATAATAACGTTTTCAAATTACTAGAATGTTTATATGCAAAGGAAAGATGTTCTGTGGTAAAATTTTTATAACATGGTATATGTTGTATCATAAACCAATGTCTCTGGATTATTTCCATAACTTTGTGCGTATTTCTATCATATGTTAAAACAGATCTATATTATAATACCGAACGTTCACAACCACGAACATCAAAACAGCGACACATAAATGCTAAACTCCTAATATAGCGAAGGACGTACGCATCGAAATCCAGAATGCCGAATGCATTTCTAAACACAAGAGCACCATACAGGTAAGGAAAACCTACAAAAACAAATTTCATTAAACACACTTTTGCAGGGGGGCAAGCCCCCCTGTGCCCCCCCACAATCCCTCTACTTAAATATACCAACTCCGAGATCACACTACAATGGGGAAAAGGATATATTTCCTCTTCCCCACGATCACCCTGCTGGGCACAGAAATGCGTTCAGCATTCTGGATTTTGATGTTTACCTCCTTCGCTATTTTAGGAGTTTGGCGTTTATGTGTCACTGTTTTTGGTGTTTGCAGTTGTGAATGTTCGGTCTTATAATATAGACCCGTTAAAACGCATCTGAGTTTAAAATTATCTTCATTATTAACAGTGCTGTTACACTCAGAAATTTGTTCTTTCTCTGTCTATATTGGTTTTGCTGTACTATTTCTTCTGGACTGTATCTTTCTCTCTATCTGAATAATTTCTTTCTCTTTATATCCTCTTTGTGCAAAGTCTTTAACCATGTTATGCAATTGCTTATTCATATTTTCCTCTTTAGTATTTAATCTAGCTGTACATAATAGCTGATTTTGAACAATATTCTTGAAAATATGATGTATGCTGGTTTTGTGGAGATGTATTCTTTTGTATCTCCTTTTTATATAAAGTAGTATCAATGTTCCCTGTATGTGTTTTGATAAGTTTTATATCTAAAAAGTTAATCTCTGAAAAAATGAATAACACTTTTAAATAAAAAAAAATCTGTAGAGGTATTTAAAAACAAGAGAAATTCTTCAAATTGTAACAGTGAGCCATTCCAAATGAGAAATAAGTCATCCACAAAATGCTTATAACAAATAACATTGTCATAATAGTTGCTGTTAGATGGCAAAACAAAATCTAGTTCCCACTAATTCATAACAATATGCTGGCATAACTATTTGCCATGGAAGTACCCATTGCTACTCCTTTTAATTGTCTGTAAAATTATTATGAAATAAGAACATGTTATTATATAACACAATTAAACTACATGATGTATTAATTTCAGCTGTGTATACATGGAACGTAAGGATAAAAATTCTCAAACATATTCAATATCCAAATCGTTTGGTATGGAAGTAAAAAGTGCATTGACGTCCAATGTAACAAAGTATAAATCAACAATGTTTTTATCTGTTGCCCATTCATAAACCTGTTCTAAAAACTGGGTGGTATCGTTAATAACTGCAGTGGATTGACTATGAACAGGTTTAAGCATACATTCAATATATTTGGAAACTGGTTCAGTTATCCACCCATTAGCTGAAACTATTGGTCTCAGTGGTGGTTCTAAAATTGATTTATGTAATTTTGGTATACCATATAATATAGGTATCTTGGGTGCAACAACATTCATATACTGAAAGGTGCCCAAAGATATTTCTTCAAAGATAATAATTTTCCCTTTGTATAACTCCATTTCAGAGTTGTTTGCCACTGTTTCGTGGTCACTGTAATATAATTATTTGATCAATGTAAGGTGTTATCTTGCACAAGTGTAAGCATTCCTTTATTCATAAATGTAGGATCCTAAAAATGTTTTTTGTAATCTACCCATGCCATACTTAGAATCTTGCCTTTTTTATATTTCTCTGTCATGGCTTTATTTAGCAACATATGATTCATTGTTCCATATGACCTTCTTTTGTTGCCATTTTGTTCAATTGCCATGACTGACTGTTTTTTCCAAATGACTATACTCTCCATCTGCATCAATTTCAGTATATAATTTGTATATTGTCTGAAAGCAACTTATTGGTCTTTAGTTTTTAGGATGGTTTGCAGATTCACTCTTAAGGAGGAGTATCATTTTGCCTGTTGTTAATCAGGCTGGTGTCTGTTTGGGATGTGCATATAAATAATTCTTACTTAGATCTAAATCTTTGTGAAAAGATGTTAATACCTTTTGCCAGAAGCTAGCTACTGCATCTGTGCCTGGGCTTTCCATTTAGGAGCTTTTCTTAAGTTTGTTTCTGGAGATTACTTCATCCCATTTCATATCCTCTACATTTAAACTCCTTACTGGTTATTTTTTTAATTATTCTGTCCATTCTGCAACTTTATATTCAACAGGGTCTTCATTAATATTTCTCCAAAATGTGTCTAGCCTTCTTTATTGGCAGTGTTTCTGTTCCTTTTGTTTTAATTACCAATTCTCTATAAGACATTTTTGGGTCATCGAGTAATTGTTTATTTTCTGCTTATACTGATATTTTTAGTTTATTACTGGAAATGGCATATGATAGATCCTGGTCTTTTTGAATACTGTGCACTGCTTTTGCCACATCTATCTTTCTAAGTATTTTTGATGCTCTATTCCCTATCCTATATCCTTCTAACAGTGATACTTCTTGACTTAATTGTTTTATAGTTTTCTCTGCTTTATACTTTTATGACAATATTCTTCTACCTCACTTCCTTTCCTTTGTTACTCAACATTTTTTTGTGGTAACACTTTACCCAATATTAATTTAGCTGCACAGTAATATTGCTGTTGTTTTTCTTTCGGCTTTTCCCACTTAGGAGTCGCACAGCGGAACTCTGGTCCGCTAATGATTGGCAGTAGATTTTTTACAGGTGCCAAGGTGCCAGCTCAACGCCCAACCTTCAACAATGGCACGCCCATTCTACACATGTCTTTCGAACGCCACTCGGTGGCGGGGAGGACATGCAGACTCCACACAGAAGGCGCTCCAGCTGAGAATCGAATGGGAGAACCTCTTGCTGTGAGGCAACAATGCTACCTCTGCACTAATTCTGTTTAATTCTGTTATGGCACATGAATCTCTCGTAAGTCCTTAATTCTGTATTCATCTGTTTTACAAACCTTCTAACATTCTAAGTCTTCTTTACTTTCTATTATACCATGACCCCCCCCAAAATGCGCACGCTGATTGGCCAGCGTGCACATTGTAAATCGAGTTATACTAATGGAAAAAGGTCGGTCACCCAGACTTTTTTCCATTAGTATAACTCTACTTTTAAAACACTGTCTCGCTATGTTAAATGGGTTTAACATAGCGAGACAGCTTTAAAATAAGCAACGAAGATCTCCGTTGCTTATTTTAAAGCTGTCTCGCTATGCTAAACCCATTTAACATAGCGAGACAGGTTTTAAAAAAAAAGCAACGGAGAAAGCAAGATCTCTGTTGCTTTTTTTACTGTTTCGCTATGTTAAATGGGTTTAACATAGCGAGACAGTTTTAAAATAAGCAATGAACATCTCCGTTGCTTATTTTAAAACTGTTTCGCTATGTTAAACCCATTTAACGTAGCAAAAACAGTAAAAAAAAAGCAGCGGAGATCTTGCTTTCTCCGTTGCTTTTGCCCACAGCTCTAATGTACTGCGCAGGCGCGCAGTACATCAGAACTGCAGCGGATGCCAGACATCTGCGGAAGGGCAGTAAACAGGCATTATACTATGCCATTATTTAAGAAAAGTAATAGTTTCTTTTCTTAAATAATGTCATGGTATAATAGCAATAACCCACTTCTGGGTGTGGGTAATGCTGTATTTACCCACGGTTGGCTTTGTTTGGTCCCCCGGGCTTCACCCTCGGGACCAAACCATGCCAACCGTGGGTAAATCCAGCATTACCCACACCCAGGCGTGGGTTATTGCTATATTATCTACTTCTTTCATGTATCGTAATATGTTTATCAATGTCTGTTAAATCAAGAGAGTTATCTATTAAATAATTTTCTTCTGGACTGAACGCATCTTCTTTGCTCTCCATTCCCTGTGAGGAATGTTTTCTTGTCTTGAGGATTCTAAACAGCCTTTTTCCCAGTCCTGGTACCAGTGCATACACCACGATTGGGCACTTTTATTCCTGGGGCCTGTGACCCTAACTGTTTTTTTTTTTTTTTTTTTTTTTTTATTTGATAACCTTCTGTTCTCATGACATATGCTATATAAAATACAGTCTATATATCAAAGTCATCTTGATGAGCTTTTGTAAAAACAGGTTCTGCTATGTGAGGATACTCACCAAGGCTTGAAGATGAATTCAGAATTCAGCAATACTACTTCCCTTTTCTTCCTGATTTCATCATCTATTAGTATAGACCACTAACATCTAATTGTAGCTGCTCTTTTATTAAACCTGAGATGTCCCATGAGTCTCCTGGTTGCCACCAGAGGTTGTCCTGGCATTGTGGTTTTCCCCTTAAGCCCCACCCCTCTCCCTCCATGGATATGACAGCTAGCCATTGGTGCTCCATCCTGTCCCCTTCCAATCAGCTTGACTTACAGCCCAGAACATTCATGAACTCATGTTACCATTGGTGGAGGCAGTTGCCCTACCTCTGTTGTCTAAGGCTGGCTAATTAAATAGATTTTTCAGTACTCTACATTTGTGGAATCAGTATACATCAGTAAGAATTCCTGAAGGAAATTATGAAAACTGAGCATATAAACCCCGCAGAAATCTGGAAGAATCAAGGTATTAGTAAAAGTAAAACTCAGAGACTTAAAATTAACCTATTCTCAGGAAAGGTACAATAGTATCCATCTGTTTTTTTTTTGTTTTGTTTTTTTGAAAGCTAGTACCTTTACTTTTTTCAGTGTTAGAGAAATGTAAATGCAAAATGTATTTGCGTGTGTGTGTGTGTGTGTGTGTGTGTGTGTGTGTGTGTGTGTGTGTGTGTGTGTGTGTGTGTGTGTGTGTGTGTGTGTGCGCGTGTGTGTTACA
This sequence comes from Protopterus annectens, assembly GCF_019279795.1. Lineage (NCBI taxonomy): Eukaryota > Metazoa > Chordata > Ceratodontiformes > Protopteridae > Protopterus > Protopterus annectens. The sequence continues at coordinate 516,994,433 of NC_056746.1, read as the reverse complement.
CTCATATGCACCTCTGAATATATGACTATTCATCAACACACATCCTTCAGACAGTTTATCAGTGCCATAATGCCAATCACTCCACTTATCTGTATATTGTGGCTTGTGCAACCATTTAAAAACTCATAAGAAACAAATGGAGCCTCAAATATGAGCGGCTGCTCAGGTGCTGGAAGAGCTTGTTGGGGGAAGGTGAGAGTGACTTGTTAACCATGTCTTCCCAGGTTGACAGACAGTGGATTGCCCTGGACTGACACCACAGGCTATATCTCTGGAACCACAGGGGTTATTGAATAAGTATAAATGGCAAACCCTTCAGTACAAAGTATTTTTATAGCTGTAGTATTATTTAGGTTCTAGGTCTTAAACTGAATTTTATAAGTCACAGTAAACACAGTAACTATTACATTTGTAATATTTTCTAAACAACTTAAACTATCTCAGCAACCACTTAAGTTACAGATATACTGCCAGCAGCATTTTGTTCATCCAGCTAAGATCTTTCATATGAGGTTAACAAGTTCTGTCTGTGTTACTTTGTTGACATATTTAGAAAAATATGAACTGTATATATGTATATATATATATATATATATATATATATATATATATATATATATATATATATATAAAATGAAAAGAACAATTAATATCTCTTTACCTACACTAGACGGAGGTCAGCTATCAATTAAGTTGAGTTTGCCATTGTGTAAGCTTTAAGAGATCATCTTTTAAAACCTTGTACATAGCATGGTTTTGGAATTATTGATGCTAATTTGAACGAGCAATAATTTTTGCCTAGAGGCATCAGTAGGATGCAACTGTTGAAGCACCTGGAGGCATCACTCAGTTGTAATATATTAGTGGAGTTAACAGAACAATGTACAATTTAATTTTATTTAAAGATAACCAGCGCACTTTTTCTTGAGGCTAAAAGTTAATGTTTCTAAAAGCACACAAGCTGTTTTTCATATCTGGGGGGGGGGAGGGGGAGATAAGAAAAGAACAGAGAACAATTAGTGTAAGTGAAAGCACAGTCTGCAGCATGTGCTTTAGCAGGGTGATCTTAATTTTTAGTTAGATAATACCTCTAGGTGCATCTATCAATTTGGAGCAATTGTTTCCTTTTCTAGGGTTAGACTTCATATTTTGAAGATGTAGATTGCTACATAATTAATAGGAGATGGGGTGTTTTGTATTTAGTATTTTGTTTGAGGGTTTTATTAAATGAAAAAGTCTTGAAAAATGTAACATAGGTTTAAATGGAGATGAGAAGAACAACCGTACAAAAGATCAGCCTGCCAAACTTTAGTATATGCATGTAACACAACACCTGGAAATACATATTCATAAAAACTGTCATGTATAATAGGTGGGGACAATAGCTTTTCAACACGATGGCTATGCTGTCCATATTTTCCTGGAATGTGAATGGCTTTACAGAAAAAAGATAAAAAAGAAAGAATACTGAATTATATTAAGAACTGCAGAGTGCAAATAGCAATGCTGCAGGAGACATGTTTGGAAAAAAATGAGCACATGAATTTGATGAAGAGAGGATTTCAGAATTGATATTCGGCAGAATATTAGGGAGAGTAAAAAGGGAGTAATTATAGTAGTTGCTAGAGGGGCTCCAATGGTGATAGATGAGGGAAAAACACAAAATGGTAGACTTGTGGCAGTAAGGGGCTATTGGCAAGGGAGGAAGATTACAATGGTTGTTGTTTGTCTTTCGGCTTTTCGGGAAAAGGGGTCACCACAGCGGAACTCTGGTCCGCTCATGATTGGCAGTAGATTTTTACGAAATGCTGAGGTGCCAGCTCGACGCTCAACCTTCAACTAAGGCATGCCCATTTACGCACGCATGTCTTTCGAACAGTACCCAACCACGGTGAGGACATGCAGACTCCACACAGAAGGCACTCCCAAGCCCAGCCGAGAATCGAACGGGAGAACCTCTTGCTGTGAGGTAACAACGCTACCGCCATACAATGGTATGTATTTATATTTCACCAAAAACTGCTATAGCAAAGCGTAAGAACATTTAGGAAGAAATAATTAGCTTTCAACAAAAAATATTATTTAAGGTAGGGACTGAAATTTGATTTGCAATACTGAAGATGTATCAGAGGGATCTAGCAGGGACAGTATCATAAAATATGCTAGATTTCTGAAGAAATTTATGAAAATATTTGTTATGGAAGATGTGACTTCAATAGTGGGAATTCATTCAGAATTTACATATTATTCCCCAAGGTACAATAACTGGATGAGACTAGATAGAAATTCTGTTTGACGTGAAAATGTGTATTTAATTGAAACTTTGAAACACATCCAATAATTTTTTCTGCTCATGCCCTAAAAAAACTAAGATAAAAATGCAGGGTAATGAAGTACAAATAAGGCACTGGCAGTTCCAATCTACCTCTTAAAAAGAGAAGAATTTAAGGAATGCCTTGTGGAAATTATTTGAGAGTTATAAAAGAAGATAGAAATATCTTCAGAAGTTATAGGTAGTGACTGGGATAAAATAAAAATGGATTTTAAAAATAGAGTTGAAATAAAAGAGAAAGAGATATGGTTAAGAAGTAATAGAAATTACTTAGAGGGGATGACAAAGATTAAAGTATTTAAGAATAAGGGGGATCTCACAGAATGAGAGGAGGAGCAAATGCAGAGTGCTAATGAGAAAATAAGGGAATATCTGGATAATATGCATGAGTTTAAAAGACTGCAGTTAAGCACCTATTTTTGATAACAACTCCGGAGTAGAAAAAACTTTTAGCACAATAACTCAGGCAATAAAACATCAAAAGGGTCATTGCCAAATTTAGGGAACCTATAACAAGAAAAGTAATCAGAGATCCTGCAGAGGTTTTAGGGTTTGTGACGATATGTAGTATTGCCATCTGTGCCAGGAAGTAGAGGGCAGTGCATGTGTGACATATGCCAGCATAGTTAGCTGGATTTTTGTAAATAATTTTGTGTCATTTGACTATCACACTGACTTGTACAGATGCATGTGTTAAAAAAATGTATCAAGAGTGTTATTATAAATAATCTTAGCTACTTTTATTATAGCAGTGTTTCAGTTTTCCAAACTCTGTGGATTGTACGTTTTTAAAAACGGAGAAAGTATACAGGAATGTTGGAAGAAGGAGTGTTTGGATTTGTGTACGTTTAATAAGGAGGACAGCCTTCATTGGTACCTTACAGCATTTTTCATTGAGATATTTTACAGCTACACAGTTAAGGATCATATACATAACACAAGCAGAAGGTTATAATTCAAAGTAGAAAGGGATGATGATGATAAAGTAAGGGGGAAGTTCAAGAAATTGAAAGCGAGATTGGGATTTTGGATGCATATCCATATGTAGAATAAAAACAACCATACAGAAGATGCAGATCCATACGTAGAATAATAACAACCATACAGAATATTACATTCATAAAGTAGCAGAAAGTATTCAAAGAACTAAGCCAATACAAGTATGGAGAAAGGAGATTTTGCCAATAGGGACTAGGCAAGAAGGGACTAGAATTTACTGGAGAAACCTGGCAAAGGAACAAAGATACTGGGAGCAAATAACTCAAACAGGAAAGGTAATAGAGTGGGATGAAGCCAAGAAGACATTTGGATTGCAGCCTAGATATTACGTTCCCTACCAGGGATTGATCTCAAAGTACAGGCAAAGAAAAAGGGATGGGAGATTTTAAGTGAAAGACCTGCTCTGATAGAGTTTTTGCTGAATCAGAAACAGAAGCAGCTGTGCTGTTAAAAGGGTATAATTAGTAGGGCATATGAAATATTGCATGGTTTACTATTGAAATTGCGAACGGCACTTGGGCGACAGTCGGATAGTCGAACGTATAAGGTCGTAAACACGGATGTCGAAGACAAAATAATCAATCTAGGAACGGTTTTAACATGGGTCGAGGTAGATGTTCAGTATTATTCCCTACTACAAACATCTTCCCTACCTCGACCCATGTTAAAACCGTTCCTAGATTGATTATTTTGTCTTCGACATCCTTGTTTACGACCTTATATGTTCGACTATCCGACTGTTGCCCAAGTGCCGTTCGCAATTTCAATAGTAAACCATATTGCATACTAACTATAAGAATCAATTAGATCAGGTTGGGAAAAAACTGAGAACAGAGACTGAAAAAGCAATTTATAAGAAAACAATGGGAAAACATATGTATGGCTCCCAAGTGTACAACCATGTCCAGAAGGTTTAAGATTTTTGCTTGGAAGTGTTCGCATAGGTGTTTTATACATCAAACAGACCTCAATGAATATTTCCTCAGGTAGACAACAAATATTGGAGATGTAATCAAGAAAAAAAGAGGTAACTGGAAGCATATATTTTGTGAGTGTAATAAGTTGTCAGATTTTAAAAATCCGTACAAAGTACTCTGAATATTGGGTGAGCAAATAGCTAAAAGTAAGGAAATTATTCTTTTTCTTTTGAGTGGGGCTACAGGATCTCAGTTGCCTAGACATAGGAAGGCCTTATTAAGTTTAACTCTGCTGCCAAAAAAAGCAATTACTAGAAAATGGAAATCAAAGTCTAGACCAACAGCATTTCATGTATTGAATACTATAAAAGAGATACAAGAACTGGAAGATGGACCTTTAGAAAATGAATGGAGCAAATTACATAGAAGTAAATGGAAATTGTAAAAACTATACATGCTTAATAATGTGCAGGAGGAGGAGTGAGGTTTAAGGGAAGGCAGGAATTCAGCAACTTTTTGTAATGTTGGACTGCTGATAGTAGCAAAGAAAACATATGTATTGCATATTGTATTTAAATTAAAAAAATGTCAGAATGGTTTGTTTTCTTTTCTGGTAATATACATTTGCCTATATGTTGTGTTAATTTAATAAAGGTGTTTTAAAAAAAAGAGAGAGAAATTGGCTAGGCTTAAAATGACCCACAAAGGCAGCTAGCCTAGAACTTACATATGAATTTATGAAACTATAAAGGATAAAATCTATACCAGCACTCTAGCTAACAAAAGATATGTTGTAGCTACTAAAACAGAGACAAAGCTTGGAAACAATGGTATACAAACATGACACAAGAAACCTTGCAAACTTTTAGACATATTAGAAATCTCTCCAAAAAAAACAACACATGGAAAAAGACTAACTGTCCTACTGTACTAACATCTAGCAACAAAAAAAAATCCAAAACATTCTGGTCCTCCATAAAAAAACAGCTCCAACCCAGCCAGTCCTCCACCCCAACCCCAAAAAACAATAACAACAAAGGCAGTATGGCAACACAATGTAACTTCTATTTCACCAAACCTGTTCTGTCACTGATTAATGATAAAATCACTACTCCAGATCCTCCAGGTAACAACACTGATAATTTTTCATTACAAACTGTCCAAACTTCCACAATAAGAAAGCTGCTATGCAAACTTAAACCACCTACCTTAGCACCCAACTAATTACCTGCAGAATACTTCAAGCTAGCAGCAGATGGTCATTCCTTCCCTATCTCTATCATATCCCTGCAATATGGAAAATGTCCTACATCATTCCAGTACACAAAGGTATAAACTATACTAAAATCTGAAAATAGAGCCCTATAGAGATTGTATCCCCCAACGAAAGAACTAGAAAAATGTATACAAAGCAACTTATTGATTACCTTACCAATAACAATCTTTTAACAAGTACACATTTTCCATCCCAACCACAGTACTGCAACCATTTTCTTTAATGTCATCAATACTATCAACCAAAATAGAAATGAAGGCAAGCTAGTTTCTCCCTATTTATTGATCTCTCTAAAGGATTTGATACTGTCTCTCACCAAAAACTCGATCACTGAACTATCCTCCCTCAGACTTAGTCACTCATTACTGTCATGGTTTCTCAGCTACTTAACTGGTCAGCAACAAGCAGTTAAATGGCAACAGGTCTTTTCCCCTTTCTTACCAGTCACTGTAAGAGTCTCACAGGGTTCATTCTTGGGATCACTCCTATTTAACATCCTTAAAAACAAACGGCACACAGCAACCAACTTTGCCTCAGTTGTGCAATATGCAGATGATTCTACACACACCTGCTCTGCACAAACCCTTCCAAAACTACAAGAAACAATGCAACTCTCTTTCATTTTATTCGAATCCTGATTAACCAACTCCCATCTTCTACTGCATCCTAATAAAACCAAATTAATGCTATATAGAGCTAACATCTTCCTTTCACACCAAAATATCATACAATTACACCAAAATACCAGTACCCAAAACAAAACTATTTGGTGTACTAACTGATGAAAAACTTAAGTTTGATCAACATCTGTATCAAGTTATCACAACTCTGACTCCACTACATACTATTTTCATATATTTATACCTCACCCCATGCTCCACTCTCTATCATTTCTCACTCAAAACCTGCACATTGATTTTTATGGCAAAAGACCCCACCCCCTTTAACATAAAATCTCTGATTCTGCTATCTGACCTATATCGTACAAGTCGTCTTAGTTATGTCTTTTCTCTTCAATATTTCTTTCCCTGCCTATCCCTCACTTTTGCTAAATCATCACTGTCTCCTTAATCAATTTCTAACTACTCTACTCCTCCACACCCTTAACCAACTTTTATGCTGATCTTATGGCAGCCTGTTATATTTCATACTGTATAACTTTTTCTTTTTTTCTACCAAACCTATACATTCCTAAATCAGCTGCAATAATGTTTACTTTAATTACTTTGTTCAAATTCTGAACTACTTGTACTATACCAAAAAATTATATAATTTTTGAATCATGTATTTTTATTTTATTTATTTATTTATTTATTTTATTTTACATTTGTTGACCGGGCTAGTCCAGCTGGATATATGTCCATTTTCAGTGGAGGCCCAAGGAGAAAAGCTACAGAAGCAGGAAAAAAGCAAGAGCAATGGTAATTACAATAGACATTGGTACATTACAATGGTAATTACAATAGACATTGGTACATTACAATGGTAATTACGATAGACATTGGCACATTACAATAATAATTACATTAGACATTGGTACATTACAATGGTAATTACGATAGACATTGGCACATTACAATGGTAATTACAATAGACATTGGTACATTACAAAGGTAATTACAATAGACATTGGTATATTACAATGGTAACTACAATAGACATTGGTACATTACAATTGTAATTAAGATAGACATAGGTACATTACAATTAAAATTACGATAGACATCGGTACATTACAATGGCAATTACAATAGATATTGGTACATTACAATGGTAATTACAGTAGACATTGGTACATTACAAAGGTAACTACAATAGACATTGATACATTACAATGGTAATTACAATAGACAGAAGCAGCAAAAAAGCAAGAGCAATAGTAATTACAATAGACATTGGTACATTACAATGGTAATTACAATAGACATTGGTACATTACAATGGTAATTACAATACACATTGGTACTTTACAATGGTATTTACAGTTGACATTGGTACATTACAATGGTAATTACAATACACATTGGTACATTACAATGGTATTTACAGTAGACATTGGTACATTACAATGGTAATTATGATAGACATTGGTACATTACAATGGTAATTACAATAGACATTGGTACATTACAATGGTAACTACAATAGACATTGGTACATTACAATTGTAATTAAGATAGACATTGGCACATTACAATTAAAATTACGATAGACATTGGCACATTACAATGACAATTATGAAAGACATTGGTACATTACAATGGTAATTACAATAGACATTGGTACATTACAATGGTAATTACAATAGACATTGGTACATTACAATGGTAATTACAATAGACAGAAGCAGCAAAAAAGCAAGAGCAGTGGTAATTACAATAGACATTGGTACATTACAATGGTAATTACAATAGACATTGGTACATTACAATGGTAATTACGATAGACATTGGTACATTACAATGGTAATTACAATAGACATTGGTACATTACAATGGTATTTACAATAAACATTGGTACATTACAATGGTAATTATGATAGCTATTGGTACATTACAATGGTAATTACAATAGACATTGGTACATTACAATGGTAATTACAATAGACATTGGTACATTACAATGGTAATTACAATAGACATTGGTACATTACAATGGTAATTACAATAGACATTGGTACATTACAATGGTAATTACAATAGACATTGGTACATTACAATGGTAATTACAATAGACATTGGTACATTATAATGGTAATTACAATAGACATTGGTACATTACAATGGTAATTACAATAGACATTGGTACATTAAAATTGTAATTACGATAGTCATTGGTACATTACAATGGTAATGACAATAGACATTGGTACATTACTATGGTAATTACAATAGACATTGGTACATTACAATGGTAATTACAATAGACATTGGTACATTACAATGGTAATTACAATAGACATTGGTACATTACAATGGTAATTACAATAGACATTGGTACATTACAATGGTATTTACAATAGACATTGGTACATTACAATGGTAATTACAATAGACATTGGTACATTACAATGGTAATTACGATAGACATTGGTACATTACAATGGTAATTACAATAGACATTGGTACATTACAATGGTAATTACAATAGACATTGGTACATTACAATGGTAATTACAATAGACATTGCTACATTACAATGGTAATTACGATAGACATTGGTACATTGCAATGGAAATTACAATAGACATTGGTACATTACAATGGTAATTATAATAAACATTGGTACATTACAATGGTAATTACAATAGACATTGGTACATTACAATGGTAATTACAATAGACATTGGTACATTACAATGGTAATTACAATAGACATTGGTACATTACAATGGTAATTACAATAGACATTGGTACATTACAATGGTAATTACAATAGACATTGGTACATTACAATGGTAATTACAATAGACATTGGTACATTACAATGGTAATTACAATAGACATTGGTACATTACAATGGTATTTACAATAGACATTGGTACATTACAATGGTAATTACAATAGACATTGGTACATTACAATGGTAATTACAATAGACATTGGTACATTACAATGGTAATCACAGTAGACATTGGTACATTACAATGGTAATTACAATAGACATTGGTACATTACAATGGTAATTACAATAGACATTGGTACATTACAATGGTAATTACAATACACATTGGTACATTACAATGGTAATTACAATAGACATTGGTACATTACAATGGTAATTACAATAGACATTGGTACATTACAATGGTAATTACAATAGACATTGGTACATTACAATGGTAATTACAATAGACATTGGTAAATTACAATGATAAATACAATAGACATTGGTACATTACAATGGTAATTACAATAGACATTGGTACATTACAATGGTAATTACAATAGACATTGGTACATTACAATGGTAATAACAATAGACATTGGTACATTACAATGGTAATTACAATAGACATTGGTACATTACAATGGTAATTACAATAGACATTGCTACATTACAATGGTAATTACAATAGACATTGGTACATTACAATGGTAATTACAATAGACATTGGTACATTACAATGGTAATTACAATAGACATTGGTACATTACAATGGTAATTTACAATGGTAATTACAATAGACATTGGTACATTACAATGGTAATTACAATAGACATTGGTACATTACAATGGTAATTACAATAGACATTGGTACATTACAATGGTAATTACAATAGACATTAGTACATTACAATGGTAATTACAATAGAGATTGGTACATTACAATGGTAATTACAACAATAGACATTGGTACATTACAATGGTAATTAGAACAATAGACATTGGTTCATTACAATGGTATTTACAATAGACATTGGTACATTACAATGGTAATTACAATAGACATTGGTACATTACAATGGTAATTACAATAGACATTGGTACATTACAATGGTAATTACAATAGACATTGGTACATTACAATGGTAATTACAATAGACATTGGTACACTACAATGGTAATTACAATAGACATTGGTACATTACAATGGTAATTACAATAGACATTGGTACATTACAATGGTAATTACAATAGACATTGGTACATTTCAACGGTATTTACAATAGACATTGGTACATTACAATGGTAATTACAATAGACATTGGTACATTACAATGGTAATTTCAATTGACATTGGTACATTACAATGGTATTTCCAATAGACATTGGTACATCACAATGGTATTTACAATAGACATTTGTACATTACAATGGTAATTACAATAGACATTGGTACATTACAATGATAATTACAATAGACATTGGTACCTTACAATGGTAATTACAATAGACATTGGTACATTACAATGGTAATTACAATAGACATTGGTACATTACAATGGTAATTACAATAGACATTGGTACATTACAATGGTAATTACAATAGACATTGGTACATTACAATGGTAATTACAATAGACATTGGTACATTACAATGGTAATTACAATAGACATTGGTACATTACAATGGTAATTACAATAGACATTGGTACATTACAATGGTAATTACAATAGACATTGGTACATTACAATGGTAATTACAATAGACATTGTTACATTACAATGGTAATTACAATAGACATTGGTACATTACAATGGTAATTACAATAGACATTGGTACATTACAATGGTAATTACAACAGACATTGGTACATTACAATGGTAATAACAATAGACATTGGTACATTACAATGGTAATTACAATAGACATTGGTACATTACAATGGTAATTACAATAGACATTGGTACATTACAATGGTAATTACAATAGACATTGGTACATTACAATGGTAATTACAATAGACATTGGTACATTCCAATGGTAATTACAAAAGACATAGGTACAATGGTAATTACAATAGACATTGGTACATTACAATGGTAATTACAATAGACATTGGTACATTACAATGGTAATTACAATAGACATTGGTACATTACAATGGTAATTACAATAGACATTGGTACATTACAATGGTAATTACGATAGACATTGGTACATTGCAATGGAAATTACAATAGACATTGGTACATTACAATGGTAATTATAATAAACATTGGTACATTACAATGGTAATTACAATAGACATTGGTACATTACAATGGTAATTACGATAGACATTGGTACATTACAATGGTAATTACAATAGACATTGGTACATTACAATGGTAATTACAATAGACATTGGTACATTACAATGGTAATTACGATAGACATTGGTACATTACAATGGTAATTACAATAGACATTGGTACATTACAATGGTAATTACAATAGACATTGGTACATTACAATGGTAATTACAATAGACATTGGTACATTACAATGGTAATTACAATAGACATTGGTACATTACAATGGTAATTACGATAGACATTGGTACATTACAATGGTAATTACAATAGACATTGGTACATTACAATGGTAATTACAATAGACATTGGTACATTACAATGGTAATTACAATAGACATTGGTACATTACAATGGTAATTACGATAGACATTGGTACATTACAATGGTAATTACGATAGACATTGGTACATTACAATGGTAATTACAATAGACATTGGTACATTACAATGGTAATTACAATAGACATTGGTACATTACAATGGTAATTACAATAGACATTGGTACATTACAATGGTAATTACAATAGACATTGGTACATTACAATGGTAATTACAATAGACATTGGTACATTACAATGGTAATTACAATAGACATTGGTACATTACAATGGTAATTACAATAGACATTGGTACATTACAATGGTAATTACAATAGACATTGGTACATTACAATGGTAATTACAACAGACATTGGTACATTACAATGGTAATTACAATAGACATTGGTACATTACAATGGTAATTACAATAGACATTGGTACATTACAATGGTAATTACAACAGACATTGGTACATTACAATGGTAATTACAATAGACATTTGTACAATACAATGGTAATTACAATAGACATTGGTACATTACAATGGTAATTACAATAGACATTGGTACATTACAATGGTAATTACAATAGACATTGGTACATTACAATGGTAATTACAATAGACATTGGTACATTACAATGGTATTTACAACAGACATTGGTACATTACAATGGTAATTACAATAGACATTGGTACATTACAATGGTATTTACAATAGACATTGGTACATTACAGCGGTAATTACAATAGACATTGGTACATTACAATGGTAATTACAATAGACACTGGTACATTACAATGGTAATTACAATAGACATTGATACATTGCAATGGTAATTACAATAGACATTGGTACATTACAATGGTAATTACAATAGACATTGGTACATTACAATGGTAATTACAATAGACATTGGTACATTACAATGGTAATTACAATAGACATTGGTACATTACAATGGTAATTACAATAGACATTGGTACATTACAATGGTAATTACAATAGACATTGGTACATTACAATGGTAATTACAATAGACATTGGTACATTACAATGGTATTTACAACAGACATTGGTACATTACAATGGTAATTACAATAGACATTGGTACATTACAATGGTAATTACAATAGACATTGGTACATTACAATGGTAATTACAATAGACACTGGTACATTACAATGGTAATTACAATAGACATTGGTACATTGCAATGGTAATTACAATAGACATTGGTACATTACAATGGTAATTACAATAGACATTGGTACATTACAATGGTAATTACAATAGACATTGGTACATTACAATGGTAATTACAATAGACATTGCTACATTACAATGGTATTTACAATAGACATTGGTACATTACAATGGCAATTACAATATACATTGGTAATTAAATTGGTACATTAAAATGGCAATTACAATAGACATTGGTACATTACAATGGTAATTACAATAGACATTGGTACATTACAATGGTATTTACAACAGACATTGGTACATTACAATGGTAATTACAATAGACATTGGTACATTACAATGGTAATTACAATAGACATTGGTACATTACAATGGTAATTACAATAGACATTGGTACATTACAATGGTAATTACAATAGACATTGGTGCATTACAATGGTAATTACAATAGACATTGGTACATTACAATGGTAATTACAATAGACATTGGTACATTACAATGGTAATTACAACAGACATTGGTGCATTACAATGGTAATTACAATAGACATTGGCACATTACAATCGTAATTACAATAGACATTGGTACATTACAATGGTAATTACGATAGACATTGGTACATTACAATGGTAATTACAATAGACATTGGTACATTACAATGGTAATTACAATAGACATTGGTACATTACAATGGTAATTACAATAGACATTGGTACATTACAATGGTAATTACAATAGACATTGGTACATTACAATGGTAATTACAATAGACATTGGTACATTACAATGGTAATTACAATAGACATTGGTACATTACAATGGTAATTACGATAGACATTGGTACATTACAATGGTAATTACAATAGACATTGGTACATTACAATGGTAATTACGATAGACATTGGTACGTTACAATGGTAATTACAATAGACATTGGTACATTACAATGGTAATTACAATAGACATTGGTACATTACAATGGTAATTACAATAGACATTGGCACATTCCAATGGTAATTACAATAGACACTGGTACATTACAATGGTAATTACCATAGACATTGGTACATTCCAATGGTAATTACGATAGACATTGGTACATTACAATGGTAATTACAATAGACATTGGTACATTACAATGGTAATTACAATAGACATTGGTACATTACAATGGTAATAACAATAGACATTGGTACATTACAATGGTAATTACAATAGACATTGGTACATTACAATGGTAATTACAATAGACATTGGTACATTACAATGGTAATTACAATAGACATTGGTACATTACAATGGTATTTACAATAGACATTGGTACATTACAATGGTAATTACAATAGACATTGGTACATTACAATGGTAATTACAATACACATTGGTACATTACAATGGTATTTACAGTAGACATTGGTACATTACAATGGTAATTACAATACACATTGCTACATTACAATGGTAATTACAATAATCATTGGTACATTAAAATGGTAATTACAACACACATTCGTACATTACAGTGGTAATTACGATAGACATTGGTACATTACAATGGTAATTACAGTAGACATTGGTACATTACAATGGTAATTTCTATAGACATTGGTACATACAATGGTAATAACAATAGACATTGGTACATTACAATGGTAATTACAATAGACATTGGTACATTACAATGGTAATTACAATAGACATTGGTACATTACAATGGTATTTACAATAGACATTGGTACATTACAATGGTAATTACAATAGACATTGGTACATTACAATGGTAATTACAATAGACATTGGTACATTACAATGGTAATTACAATAGACATTGGTACATTACAATGGTATTTACAATAGACATTGGTACATTACAATGGTAATTACAATAGACATTGGTACATTACAATGGTAATTACAATAGACATTGGTACATTACAATGGTAATTACAATAGACATTGGTACATTACAATGGTATTTACAACAGACATTGGTACATTACAATGGTAATAACAAGAGACATTGGTACATTACAATGGTAATTACAATAGACAATGGTAATTACAATATACATTGGTACATTACAATGGTAATTACAATAGACATTGGTACATTACAATGGTAATTACAATAGACATTGGTACATTACAATGGTAATTACAATAGACATTGGTACATTACAATGGTATTTACAACAGACATTGGTACATTACAATGGTAATTACAATAGACATTGGTACATTACAATGGTAATTACACCAGACATTGGTACATACAATAGTAATTACAATAGACATTGGTATATTACAATGGTAATTACGATAGACATTGGTACATTACAATGATAATTACAATAGATATTGGTACATTACAAAGGTGATTATAAGAGACATTGTTACATTACAATGGTAATTACATCAGACATTGGTACATTACAATGGTAATTGCAATAGACATCGGTACATTACAATTGTAATTACAATAAACATTGGTACATTACATTGGTAATTACCATAGACATTGGTACATTACAATGGTAATTACAATAGACACTGAAACATTACAATGGTAATTACAACAGAAATTGGTACATTACTATGGTAATTACAATAGACATTGGTACATTACAATGGTAATTACAATAGACATTGGTACATTACAATGGTAATTACAATAGACATTGGTACATTACAATGGTAATTACAGCACACAATGGTACATTACAATGGTAATTACAATAGACATTGGTACATTACAATGGTAATTACAATAGACATTGGTACATTACAATGGTAATTACAACAGACATTGGTACATTACAATGGTAATAACAATAGACATTGGTCCATTACAATGGTAATTACAATAGACATTGGCAAATTACAATGCTAATTACAATAGACATTGGTACATTACAATGGAAATTACAATAGACATTGATACATTACATTGGTATTTACAATAGACATTGGTACATTACAATGGTAATACAATAGATATTGGTACATTACAATTGTAATTTCTATAGACATTGGTACATACAATGGTAATAACAATAGACATTGGTCCATTACAATGGTTATTACAATAGACATTGGTACATTACAATTCTAATTACAATAGACATTGGTACATTACAATGGAAATTACAATAGACGTTGGTACATTACAATGGTAATTACAATAGACATTGGTACATTACAATGGTAATTACAATAGACATTGGTACATTACAATGGTAATTACAATAGACATTGGTACATTACAATGGTATTTACAATAGACATTGGTACATTACAATGGTAATTACAATAGACATTGGTACATTACAATGGTAATTACAATAGACATTGGTACATTACAATGGTAATTACAATAGACATTGGTACATTACAATGCTAATTACAATAGACATTGGTACATTACAATGGTAATTACAATAGACATTGGTACATTACAATGGTAATTACAATAGACATTGGTACATTACAATGGTAATTACAACAGACATTGGTACATTACAATGGTAATTACAATAGACATTGGTACATTACAATGGTAATTACAATAGACATTGGTACATCACAATGGTATTTACAACAGACATTGGTACATTACAATGGTAATTACAATAGACATTGGTACATTACAATGGTAATTACAATAGACATTGGTACATTACAATGGTAATTACAATAGACATTGGTACATTACAATGGTAATTACAATAGACATTGGTACATTACAATGCTAATTACAATAGACATTGGTACATTACAATGGAAATTACAATAGACATTGGTACATTACAATGGCAATTACAATAAACATTAGTACATTACGATGGTAATTACAGTAGACATTGGTACATTATAATGGTAATTACAACAGACATTGGTACATTACAATGGTAATTACAATAGACATTGGTACATTACAATGGTAATTACAATAGACATTGGTACATTACAATGGTAATTACAATAGAAATTGGTACATTACAATGGTAATTACAATAGACATTGGTACATTACAATGGTAATTACAATAGAAATTGGTACATTACAATGGTAATTACAATAAACATGGGTACATTACAGTGGTAATTACAATAGACATTGATACATTCCAATGGTAATTACAATAGACATTGGTACATTACAATGGTAATTACAATAGACATTGGTACATTACAATGGTAATTACAATAGACATTGGTACATTACAATGGTATTTACAATAGACATTGGTACATTACAATGGTAATTACAATAGACATTGGTACATTACAATGGTAATTACAATAGACATTGGTACATTACAATGGTATTTACAACAGACATTGGTACATTACAATGGTAATTACAATAGACATTGGTACATTACAATGGTAATTACAATAGACATTGGTACATTACAATGGTAATTACAATAGACATTGGTACATTACAATGGTAATTACAATAGACATTGGTACATTACAATGGTAATTACAATAGACATTGGTACATTGCAATGGTAATTACAATAGACATTGGTACATTACAATGGTAATTACAATAGACATTGGTACATTACAATGGTAATTACAATAGACATTGGTACATTACAATGGTAATTACAATATACTTTGGTACATTACAATGGTAATTACAATAGACATTGGTACATTACAATGGTAATTACAATAGACATTGGTACATTACAATGGTGATTACAATAGACATTGGTACATTACAATGGTAATTACAATAGACATTGGTATGTTACAATGGTGATTACAATAGACACTGGTACATTACAATGGTAATTACAATAGACATTGGTACATTACAATGGTGATTACAATAGACATTGGTACATTACAATGGTAATTACAATAGACATTGGTACATTACAATGGTAATTACAATAGACATTGGTACATTACAATGGTAATTACAATAGACATTGGTACATTACAATGGTAAGTACAATAGACATTGGTACATTACAATGGTAATTACAACAGACATTGGTACATTAAAATGGTAATTACAAACAGACATTGGTACATTACAATGGTAATTACAATAGACACTGGTACATTACAATGGTAATTACAATAGACATTGGTACATTACAATGGTATTTACAATAGACATTGGTACATTACAATGGTAATTACAATAGACATTGGTACATTACAATGGTAATTACAATAGACATTGGTACATTACAATGGTAATTACAATAGACATTGGTACATTACAATGGTAATTACAATAGACATTGGTACATTACAATGGTAATTACGATGGACATTGGTACATTACAATGGTAATTACAATAGACATTGGTACATTACAATGGTAATTACAATAGACATTGGTACATTACAATGGTAATTACAACAGACATTGGTACATTACAATGGTAATTACAATAGACATTGGTACATTACAATGGTAATTACAATAGACATTGGTACATTACAATGGTAATTACAATAGACATTGGTACATTACAATGGTAATTACAATAGACATTGGTACATTACAATGGTAATTACAATAGACATTGGTACATTGCAATGGTAATTACAATAGACATTGGTACATTACAATGGTAATTACGATAGACATTGGTACATTACAATGTTAATTACAATAGACATTGGTACATTACAATGGTAATTACAATAGACATTGGTACATTACAATGGTAATTACAATAGACATTGGTACATTACAATGGTAATTACGATAGACATTGGTACATTACAATGGTAATTACAATAGACATTGGTACATTACAATAGTAATTACGATAGACATTGGTACATTACAGTGGTAATTATGATAGACATTGGTACATTACAATGGTAATTATGATGGTAATTACGATAGACATTAGTACATTAAAATGGTAATTACAATAGACATTGGTACATTACAATGGTAATTACGATAGACATTGGTACATTACAATGGTAATTACAATAGACATTGGTACATTACAATGGTAATTACAATAGACATTGGTACATTACAATGGTAATTACAACAGACATTGGTACATTACAATGGTAATTACAATAGACATTGGTACATTACAATGGTAATTACAATAGACATTGGTACATTACAATGGTAATTACAATAGACATTGGTACATTACAATGGTAATTACAGTAGACATTGGTACATTACAATGGTAATTACAATAGACATTGGTACATTACAATGGTAATTACAATAGACATTGGTACATTACAATGGTAATTACAATAGACATTGGTACATTACAATGGTAATTACAATAGACATTGGTACATTACAATGGTAATTACAATAGACATTGGTACATTACAATGGTAATTACAATAAACATTGGTGCATTACAATGGTAGTTACGATAGACATTGGTACATTACAATGGTAATTACAATAGACATTGGTACATTACAATGGTAATTACAATAGACATTGGTACATTACAATGGTAATTACAACAGACATTGGTACATTACAATGGTAATTACAATAGACATTGGTACATTACAATGGTAATTACAATAGACATTGGTACATTACAATGCTAATTACAATAGACATTGGTACATTACAATGGTAATTACAATAGACATTGGTACATTACAATGGTAATTACAATAGACATTGGTACATTACAACGGTAATTACAATAGACATTGGTACATTACAATGGTAATTACAATAGACATTGGTACATTACAATGGTAATTACAATAGACATTGGTACATTACAATGGTAATTACAATAGACATTGGTACATTACAATGGTAATTACAATAGACAATGGTACATTACAATGCTAATTACAATAGACATTGGTACATTACAATGGTAATTACAATAGACATTGGTACATTGCAATGGTAGTTACAATAGACATTGGTACATTACAATGGTAATTACAATAGACATTGGTACATTACAATGGTAATTACAATAGACATTGGTACATTACAATGGTAATTACAATAGACATCGGTACATTACAATGGTAATTACAATAGACATTGGTACATTACAATGGTAATTACAATAGACATTGGTACATTACAATGGTAATTACAATAGACATTGGTACATTACAATGGTAATTACAATAGACATTGGTACATTACAATGGTAATTACAATAGACATTGGTACATTACAATGGTAATTACAATAGACATTGGTACATTACAATGGTAATTACAATAGACATTGGTACATTACAATGGTAATTACAATAGAAATTGGTGCATTACAATGGTAATTACAATAGACATTGGTACATTACAATGGTAATTACAATAGTCATTGGTACATTACAATGGTAATTACAATAGACATTGGTACATTACAATGGTAATTACAATAGACATTGGTACATTACAATGGTAATTACAATAGACATTGGTACATTACAATGGTAATTACAATAGACATTGGTACATTACAATGGTAATTAAAATAGACATTGGTACATTACAATGGTAATTACGATAGACATTGGTACATTACAATGGTAATTACAATAGACATTGGTACATTACAATGGTAATTACAATAGACATTGGTACATTACAATGGTAATTACAGTAGACATTGGTACATTACAATGGTAATTACAATAGACATTGGTACATTACAATGGTAATTACGATAGACATTGGTACATTACAATGGTAATTATGATAGACATTGGTACATTACAATGGTAATTATGATGGTAATTATGATAGACATTAGTACATTACAATGGTAATTACGATAGACATTGGTACATTACAATGGTAATTACAATAGACATTGGTACATTACAATGGTAATTACGATAGACATTGGTACATTACAATGGTAATTACAATAGACATTGGTACATTACAATGGTAATTACAATAGACATTGGTACATTACAATGGTAATTACAATAGACATTGGTACATTACAATGGTAATTACAATAGACATTGGTACATTACAATGGTAATTACAATAGACATTGGTACATTACAATGGTAATTACAATAGACATTGGTACATTACAATGCTAATTACAATAGACATTGGTACATTACAATGGTAATTACAATAGACATTGGTACATTACAATGGTAATTACAATAGACATTGGTACATTACAATGGTAATTACAATAGACATTGGTACATTACAATGGTAATTACAATAGACATTGGTACATTACAATGGTAATTACAATAGACATTGGTACATTACAATGGTAATTACAATAGACATTGGTACATTACAATGGTAATTACAATAGACATTGGTACATTACAATGGTAATTACAATAGACATTGGTACATTACAATGCTAATTACAATAGACATTGGTACATTACAATGGTAATTACAATAGACATTGGTACATTACAATGGTATTTACAACAGACATTGGTACATTACAAAGGTAATTAGAATAGATATTTGTGCATTACAATGCTAATTACAATAGACATTGGTACATTACAATGGTAATTACAATAGACATTGGTAGATTACAATGGTAATTACAATAGACATTGGTACATTACAATGGTAATTACAATAGACACTGGTACATTACAATGGTAATTACAATAGACATTGATACATTGCAATGGTAATTACAATAGACATCTGTACATTACAATGGTAATTACAATAGACATTGGTACATTACAAAGGTATTTACAATATACATTGGTACATACAGTGGTAATTACAATAGATATTGGTACATTACAATGGTAATTACAATAGACATTGGTACATTACAATGGTAATTACAATAGACATTGGTACATTACAATGGTAATTACAATAGACATTGGTACATTACAATGGTAATTACAATAGACATTGGTACATTACAATGGTAATTACAATAGACATTGGTACATTACAATGGTATTTACAATAGACATTGGTACATTACAATGGTAATTACAATAGACATTGGTACATTACAATGGTAATTACAATAGACATTGGTACATTACAATGGTAATTACAATAGACATTGGTACATTACAATGGTAATTACAATAGACATTGGTACATTACAATGGTATTTACAATAGACATTGGTACATTACAATGGTAATTACAAAAGACATTGGTACATTACAATGGTAATTACAATAGACATTGGTACATTACAATGGTAATTACAATAGACATTGGTACATTACAATGGTAATTACAATAGACATTGGTACATTACAATGGTATTTACAATAGACATTGGTGCATACAATAGTAATTACAATAGACTTTGGTACATTACAATGGTAATTAAAATAGACATTGGTACATTACAATGGTAATTACAATAGACATTGGTACATTACAATGGTAATTACAATAGACATTGGTACATTACAATGGTAATTACAATAGACATTGGTACCCTACAATGGTAATAAAAGCAGACATTGGTACATTACAATGGTAATTACAATAGACATTGGTACATTACAATGGTAATTACAATAGACATTGGTACCCTACAATGGTAATTACAATAGACATTGGTACATTACAATGGTAATTACAATAGACATTGGTACATTACAATGGTAATTACAATAGACATTGGTACATTACAGTGGTAATTACAATAGACATTGGTACATTACAATGGTAAATACAACAGACATTGGTACTTTACTATGGTAATTACAATAGACATTGGTACATTACAATGGTAATTACAAGAGACATCGGTACATTACAATGGTAATCACAGTAGACATTGGTACATTACAATGGTATTTTCAATAGACATTGGTACATTACAATGGTAATTACAATAGACATTGGTACATTACAATGGTAATTACAATAGACATTGGTACATTACAATGGTAATTACAATAGACATTGGTACATTACAATGGTAATTACAATAGATATTGGTACATTACAATGGTAATTACAATAGACATTGGTACATTACAATGGTAATTACAATAGACATTGGTACATTACAATGGTAATTACAATAGACATTGGTACATACAATGGTATTTACAATAGTCATTGGTACATTACAATGGTAATTACAATAGACATTGGTACATTACAATGGTATATACACAATTGGTACATTACAATGGTATTTACAACATTGGTACATTACAATGGTATTTACAATAGACATTGGTACATTACAATGGTAATTACAATAGACATTGGTACATTACAATGGTAATTACAATAGACATTGGTACATTACAATGGTAATTACAATAGACATTGGTACATTACAATGCTAATTACAATAGACATTGGTACATTACAATGGTAATTACAATAGACATTGGTACATTACAATGGTAATTACAATAGACATTGGTACATTACAATGGTAATTACAATAGACATTGGTACATTACAATGGTAATTACAATAGACATTGGTACATTACAATGCTAATTACAATAGACATTGGTACATTACAATGGTAATTACAATAGACATTGGTACATTACAATGGTAATTACAATAGACATTCGTACATTAAAATGGTAATGACAATAGACATTGGTACATTACAATGGTAATTAAAATAGACATTGGTACATTACAATGGTAATTACAATAGACATTGGTACATTACAATGGTAATTACAATAGACATTGGTACATTACAATGGTAATTACAATAGACATTGGTACATTACAACGGTAATTACAATAGACATTGGTACATTACAATGGTAATTACAATAGACATTGGTACATTACAATGGTAATTACAATAGACATTGGTACATTACAATGGTAATTATGATAGACATTGGTACATTACAATGGTATTTACAATAGACATTGGTACATTACAATGGTAATTACAATAGACATTGGTACATTACAATGGTAATTACAATAGACATTGGTACATTACAATGGTAATTACAATAGACATTGGTACATTACAATGGTAATTACAATAGACATTGGTACATTACAATGGTAATTACAATAGACATTGGTACATTACAATGGTAATTACAGTAGACATTGGTACATTACAATGGTAATTACAATAGACATTGGTACATTACAATGGTAATTACAATAGACATTGGTACATTACAATGGTAATTACAATAGACATTGGTACATTACAATGGTAATTACAATAGACATTGGTACATTACAATGGTAATTACAATAGACATTGGTACATTACAATGGTAATTACAATAGACATTGGTACATTACAATGGTAATTACAATAGACATTGGTACATTACAATGGTAATTACAATAGACATTGGTACATTACAATGGTAATTACAACAGACATTGATACATTACAATGGTATTTACAATAGACATTGGTACATTACAGTGGTAATTACAATAGACATTGGAACATTACAATGGCAATTACAATAGACATTGGTACATTACAATGGTAATTACAATAGACATTGGTACATTATAATGGTAATTACAATAGACATTGGTACATTACAATGGTAATTACAATAGACATTGGTACATTACAATGGTAATTACAATAGACATTGGTACATTACAATGGTAATTACAATAGACATTGGTACATTACAATGGTATTTACAATAGACATTTGTACATTACAATGGTAATTATGATAGACATTGGTACATTACAATGGTAATTACAATAGACATTGGTACATTACAATGGTAATTATGATAGACATTTGTACATTACAATGGTAATTACAATAGACATTGGTACATTACAATGGTAATTACAATAGACATTGGTACATTACAATGGTAATTATGATAGACATTGGTACATTACAATGGTAATTACAATAGACATTGGTACATTACAATGGTAATTACAATAGACATTGGTACATTACAATGGTAATTACAATAGACATTGGTACATTACAATGGTAATTACAATAGACATTGGTACATTACAATGGTAATTATGATAGACATTGGTATATTACAATGGTATTTACAATAGACATTGGTATGTTACATTGGTAATTACAATAGACATTGGTACATTGCAATGGTAATTGCAATAGACACTGGTACATCACAATGGTAATTACAATAGACATTGGTACATTACAATGGTAATTACAGTAGACATTGGTACATTACAATGGTAATTACAATAGACATTGGTACATTACAATGGTAATTACGATAGACAGCGATACATTACAATGATAATTACCATAGACATTGGTACATTACAATGGTGATTACAATAGACAGTGGTACGTTACAATGTTAATTACAATAGACATTGGTACATTACAATGGTAATTACAATAGGCATTGGTACATTACAATGGTAATTATGATAGACATTGGTACATTACAATGGTAATTACGATAGACATTGGTACATTACAATGATTAGTTACAAATTGCCTAAGTACGATTTAGCGTTCCAGTAGGGAATAGCTGATATGGACACACCTTTATGTAATTTATATTTAAGACACACTATAGATTCTAAAGTCACACATAAGTTTCAAATAAAAACAGTAGTGTTAATTGGTTTGGATATTCCTAGGCAAAGAACAAGGTTACACAGTTTTACTATTCAGTCTAACAAGAGTACAGTTAATTGATGTCATTTTTCTGTATATACATATTTACATGAGGAAAAAAAAATCCTCTGAAAGGTTCCACACAGTAATATCAGAGAGTTAGCACAAGATAATGCTCAAAGAGGGTTAGAGTCAGGGGTGTTGGGAAAGCATAGGTGGTTAGTCTGGTTTAACACAGGGGCATAGCCAGAGTGATTTAAGGTAGGGTTTGAGCTTGCTTTTAAATAGTTAAACTGAGGATAGGGAGGTTAGTTGACATGGGAGGCTGTTACAGGTTTTACCTACTGTATTAGAGAACAGAGTGTCACCAGCTGAATTATTGGATTTAGCTATGTGTCAAGTAGTTTGTTAGATGAGCGTAGGGTTTTGAGATTGTTATAGGGGATGATTAGGGAAGTAAGTATGGGTGTATTGTTAGGATGATGCAGGATCTTATGGGCTACAATTGGTTGTTTGAAAAGTTTAAGGTATGGCAATTCTAACCATTCTAGCTGATTTAAATTGCCACAGTGATGGGTTCTATAGGGGGACCCAGCTGCAAATCTGGCAATATTGTTGTAGGAGGAGGAGAGTTTGCTCAGATTGCTTTTGCTTATTTTGGTATAGATCAAGGAGGCATAGAGTAGGGTAGAGATAAGGTAGGTGTGGTCAATGGTGACCCTAGCTGGAGGAGTCAGAAAGGATTTGATCCTGTAGAGGGAACCTAGTTTCTTATTGACTATTTTTATGGTGTTGTTAATGTGTGGTTCATAAGACAAGTTGTTATCTATTAGTACTCCAAGAAGTTTAGTGGTTTGCTCATGAGCTATTATAGTACCATTATTTGAGGTGACAGTAAATTTAAGTGGGGAGGTTCTGCGGGTGAGGGTGAATAGTAACATTTTAGTTTTTTGGGGGTTTAAGATAAGCCGCCTATGTAGGAGCCAATTTTCAACTCTGCTAAGAGTCTTTTGGGTTATTGACTGAAGTTCTGATGGGGAATTAGCAGAGCATATGAGTGTGGTGTCATCCGCGTATTGGATACAGACAGCTTGTGGAATAACTGAATGGAGATCATTAATAAAGATGGAGAAGAGTAAAGGGCCCAGAATAGATCCTTGAGGGACACTTAGGGTGACTGGGAGGTGGGAAGATAAGGAATTATCCCATAGTACAGCCTGTTGCCTATTATCTAAATATGATTGGAACCACTGTATAGCAAGAGCATCCAATGAGAAGTTTTTAAGTGTGTTTATGAGGAGGTTGTAGTTAACCATGTCAAATGATTTTGACAGATCTATAAAAAGGGCTGTGGATAGAGTGTCATTGTTGCAATTGCTTTTAATGCGGTCAGTAAAGGATAAGAGAGCAGAGATGGTGCTGTGAAATGGTCTAAACCCATGTTGACAGGTGGCTAGTAAATTGTTCTCAAGTAGGTGGGTTAGCAGTTATAAATGAGTACATTTCTCCATTATTTTTGCCAAAGGTGATAGTATGGCAATGGTCCTATAGTTAGAAAAGTCATTGGAGTTACCACCTTTGTGCAGGGGGATGATGTGAGAGATTTTCCAAATTAAGGGGATGGTTCCTTCAGAAATAGTTCTGTTAATGAGGATGGATACGGGGTGGGCTATGACCTTTGCTGCTTTTTGCAGGTATTCTGCAGGAAGTAGATCTGCATAGAGTTTGGTGGGTTTAAGTTTCTGAAGGAGGTTACAGATAAGGGATGTGGGCACAGGCTGAAGATGACATGGAGGGGATTATTGGTAGATGTTGTGGTAGGGAAGTGGTACTAGGGGATAGTTGGTTGGTGAGGGATAGAATTGTTTCAGTGAAAAAATGTGTTAAATGAGTTGGCTATTTGGATGGGATTGTAGTGATCAGAGCCTGAGGGAGTAGGTGATTGTTAATGCCTAGCCAGAATTTTTGAGGATTATTTTGGTGGGTTTGTTGAAGCTGGCAGTAGTAGTTTCTTTTATCAGACAATATAGCTTTTTTTGTTTGGTTTCTTAGCTGTTTGAATTGTAAGTGATCCGAGGGGCTTTTAGTAGAGCGCCATTTGGCCCATAGTTTATTTCTTTGGAGGATTATTTTTTGGTAATTTTGGAGAGCCATGGTGCTGGTTTGGTTCTAGTTCTAATTTTGCATAGTGGGGCATGGCAGTCAAGAATGGTTAGGAATTTAGAATTAAAGAAGCTAACTGCATTGTCTAATGGGAGGTGTTTCAGGGGTGACCCGTTACAGGTGCTTAGTTCTGCTTGGAAACTAGTAGGGTTCAAATTTTTGGTAGATCAAATAGTTTTGTAGATGGTTGAGTTTGGAAGTTCGGTCTTATATCTAATTAGGTAGGTCAGTGAGTGGTCACTTATATCCTCCGGGAGGGTGCCAGTTTTGTAGGTTTGTTGGTGAATATTAGTGAGTATCCAGTCAAGGGTACTTGTTTTGTTGTTGAGTTTATTAGTTCAGGTAGGGGATGTGATATTTTGGCTAAAACCATATAGGATGATATGGGTGGAAGGATGTTCAGATATGCAGGAGGTCCAATTTATATTAAAGTCACCAAGTATTATGGTTTCTTGTGGGTAGTTGGTTGAGAGCCAGCTAAGGATAACTTCTAGTGTGTTAGTATTGTTGCCTGGGGGAAGATAGATACAGATTATATAAATGGCTTTACATTTGTTAAGCTGTATTTTGGATAAAAGAATCTCTGCATTACTAGAGTGTGGAGGTTTAGGGTCTAGGGAGGTAACTTGTAGTCCATTCTTGTAAAGTATGGATATGCCTCCACCCTTCTTATTATTACGGTCGAGTCTCAGGATACTATAGCCAGGGGGTAGGACTGCACTGTCTTGTATTGATGGGTTAAGCTATGTTTCAGACAGGCAGAGGATATCCAAAGAATGTACCTCTATAGGGGCATGCAGGTGAGTGATTTTATTGTTGATGCTTTGAATGTTAAGGTGGCCTATGAGGAGAGAGTTGGGGGGGCCTGGAAAGCAGGTGTGAGGTAGTGGGAGTTGGTGTATCAGTCTGTGAAGCTGTGTGTGAGGTAGGGCTTGGGTTTGGGTGTATATCACCATCTAAAAGGGAATAAACCTTTAAATGTAGGGTGATTTGTAAAAGTTTAAAGATTGGGTTCAGAGTTTTTCTGGCTTTTGGGTCATAATAAGAGATGTGAGTGAATCTATGGAACTTGGCTGAAGAATGCTTTGCTGGGCAAGAAAAGTTGTAAAGAGTGTGTGGAAGGCTAGGTGTAGGCATAAAGGTTAGCCTGTTGGGGGTGTGAAGTCCTAGAAAAGAGTGGTGTTTGTAGAGAGTAAGTAGATAGGGTAGAATTAGAATAGTAAGGAGTGGTAATAAAAGTAAAGTTTTGTTGTAAGTTTGAGCCATTGTTGGAAGCATAGGAGATGTGATGTTGGGATGCTTTTAGCTATTTAATTAAGGTGAGGCTAATGGGAGTTGAGTGTTAGCACTTTAAGGGGGTGGGATTAGAGATTGGTGTTAATTCATAGGGGAGTGGCAATTTGTGTATAAGTTTAGGATCACTGGGGGTGGGTGAGACTTGGGGGTAGGGGAGTGGAGTGAGCCCGCAGGGCGAACAAAGTGGTCTGAGCCACAGAAGGAGTGCACCCTATGAGAACAGTCAGAGGAGCAGTGGGCTAAGGTAAGTGTAGATGGTGAGGGCAATCGGTGAGGGTAATATGAGAAGAAAGTTTTGATAATAGTTAGAATAAACTGTAAGGATAGGCAGTGAAAACAAAAAAAGGGAATAGAGTGGGATTGAAGCTCTTACCATACCAATATTAGAAAATATACTTACGTGGACTTCACAAAACATAGATAATGAAACCATCATCTTAGGTGATGTAAACATTGATTGGCTAGACATTGCCCACAACAATCGTTCTAAAAACATAAACCTTTACAACTTCTCCCAACTAATTGAAGACATCACTAGACCCCACAAAAATAAATTTGGGGCTCCACAATAGGCTGGATATTAGTGTCCCACCCTAACAATATCATCATTGCAGGCATACTACCTAATACCCTTAGTGACCACCACCCAGCATATATCCTACGCAAAACCACCCCAACCCCAGGGCAACACCAATACAAATCAATCAGAAATTTGACTAAGTCCCAACCATCCGTATTTAATGAAACCTTAGCTAAAGTAAATTGTGAAACCCTCATATCCCTGCCACTTAATGAGACTGTTGAATTCTTTAACTCAACATTCCTAGACATCCTAAATAGGTAAGCACCCACCCACCAAAAATGGATAAAACATAACCATGCAAGCCGGATCTCAAAATTCACCAAATAAGTCATGCCTAAAAGGGATAAAATCTGGAAACCATGGCAGAAAAACAAAGACCCTACAACTCTAACACAATACAAACAACTCCATAACCAGGCAAAACATCTAATAACCAATGATAAAAAAGCCTACTGCTTCCACCTACAAAGCCAACATAAAAATAGTCCCAAAAAATTCTGGCCTTCCATCAACCATCTATTACATCCAGGTTCTCAAAGCAACCCATCCCCTAACCCACACAAAACCTCTACCGAACTTGTCACCCTCTTCAATTCTTACTTCATTGACACCATAACTAACCTAACTGCCACCTTTCCTACAGTTAACAGGACCACCACCAAGACAGCTAATGACCAAACCATCCCAGAAAACAATCCTACACACAACTCTAACCTAAAATTATCCTCCATACCCACTGCTACAATAAAAAGCTTTTACTTAAGCTTAAACCCTGTTCTCTAGCCCCTGACAATCTACCCCCACACTTTCTGCAGCTAGCTGCAAACTCTATAGCTTATCCCATCAGCATACACATTAACAGATCAATTAAAGAGTCCCATGTCATAGACATCTGGAAAAAAGCATTCATTCTCCCATGATACAAAGGCTGCACCAACACAGACACCACAAACTTTTGACCATAGGTATTCTCTCACCCCTCTCTAAAATACTGGAAAAATGCATCCATGCCCAACTCCAGAACCACCTGCTTGAAAATCAAATTCTGTCACCCACTCAGCATGGTTTCAGACCAGGGCACAGTACCACTACAGCCCTCCTCTCCTTCCTTGATACAGTTAACTGGGCATGGGATTCTGGTAAACTAATCACTTCTCTTTTCCTCGCCCTCTTCAAAGCTTTCAATACCATTTCCCACAATATCCTCCTCTCTAAACTATCTACCCTCCACATTTCCCCACCTACCCTACAATGGTTTGATAGCTATCTCTCCAATAGGCAGCAATCCACCAAATGGCAACAGTCTTACTCTCCCTTTCTTAATACTTCCACAGGGGTACCCCAAGGCTCCATACTTGGTCCTGTCTTATTTAGCATCTTTATTAACAACTTTTATACCACTCTCCCACAGTGCTCAGTATTCCAGTATGCTGATGACTCTGCAATAATATGCACTGCAAATTCCAGCTCTGAACTCCAGCAGATCACCCAGAATGCCCCTCACCGCTACTGAATCTTGGATGCTTAACAATCATCTTGCCCTAAATTCAAAAAAACAAAACTAGTTATTTTTACCCCTAAGAAAAGCACTCCCCTAGATTAAAAAAAAAAAAAACTCTTCGGTATGCAAGCCCAAGACAACACCACTATATAAGTTGTCCCACACACTAAATTACTAGGCATTATTATAGATGAAAACCTAAACTTTGATCTACACATAAACAGTAACATCAAAAAAACACACCAAAAGCTCGGTATACTATGCAGGCACCAACACTTTCTTAGCCTTTCTACTAGACAAACCCTTGCAACTACATTTTTTTACTCTCTCTCCTTTATGGTGCCCTTCTCCTCACTAATATCTAAAATTCTACAAAATCCAAACTTGATGTGTGTTAACAACAGAATAGCCAAATTTGCCACCAAGGCCAAATTCTCATCCCACCACTGTAACTCCCTGAAACAATTAGGCTGGTTGGAACTCCCCCACCATCTCTCATTCACTCAGCTAACTACAACACACAAAATAATCTACAGACCCACAGACTGTCCTGTTCTCTCAACTCTACTTGCCAAATACCAACCCAACAGGCAACTAAGATCTGAAAATCATCTACTTCTAAAAGTAGAAAAGCCCACCTTACTGGGTGGTCAGTTGCTCTGCTCCTTCACCATCGCCAAACTATGGAACTCACTTCCTCCTTCTATAAGAAACACGGGCAGCACCACCACCTTCAAACAAATACTGAAAAATCCTCTCAACTCTTCCTAGCTATGTACCTGCTCTATAACCTAACCTCTTCCCTCTCCTTATATTATAACTAAATTCCTATACTTTTTACTACTAGTGACTGATGATACTTTCTCCATATTTATTTAGTTTTTTCTTTCACCACTTGTTGATACTGGTACAATAATGCTGATTAATTTATCTCTGTTTTTACCACTCTGAATTCATCTGGCAACCAACTAAATTCCTGCTTTAATGTACATATTCTGTATATGTTACTGTAATCAAACCAACTAAATTCCTGACTTATGTATATATTCTGTATATATTACTGTAACCACTATGTGTAACACTGTTTCTACTTTTGTACCAATTAATGTTTAATTTTTTTCCGCATCTATGTTCTTGTCGGAGCTTTTCTCCCCGGGCCTCCACCATAAATGGGCTCTTTTAGGCCCAGTGGACTTTCCCAGTAAACAAATGCAATAAATAAATAAAGGTCTATGGATGCCTTTCAGGTTAAAGTTTACAACAAGAAAATGCTCCCTAATGAGTAAAGATGCTGTTTGGCAGTTTTTGCACAACATGCTGTGGTACAAGGGTGAGATAAGAAATCACTGGAAAATCACTTTAATTTCTGAGACAAAGTCACCAAAGTAGCAAATAGTGGTTACACAGTACATTCAGCATATCTGTACCTGTGCAACCATTATTGACAGACTTGTAAATATGACTATAAATCCATATGTTGTGTACCAGAGAGCTAACTATGCTCATGGTTCCATTATAGACCAAGTTTTCCATACCTTTATCAGATCTCACCTATTTTATGTTCCTTGGTTCATTCCATGAGAGTGTTACATTTATTATCATTATATCCACGTGTTACATTTTCCTGTGTTGTAGTGATTTTATATTACAGAACTGAGCTATTTCAGCTGTCCTATATTTTGAAATTATTTCCAATTTTCTGCAGATGACTGCATTCAAAAGTAGACTACAACAATGATGTTGTGTTTAGTCATTTGTGCTACAGTAATTGCTGAATTTTCCAAAAAGAAACACGCACATTTCATTTAAAACTAATAAACATTTTGGGAACTGTAAGTAGGTCAGCAAGTAATATATTTTTTTATTTTTTGGAGAATGTGTACGTTTATGAAATATAATAGGATATATAAATAAGTATTTATTCTACTATACACAAAAGCTGCAAATCAAATGGTAAAAGTAATAATGTGAAAAATGGCAGAAAACTTTAATCATTCATTATTAATAGCCTAGTTTAAATTTTATTGAAAATGATGACCATTCTTTGTAAAAGAGGCTAGTATCTAGTCCAGCATTTTGGATTTATAATCAACATTGTTTTATCCCTTAATTTAAAAGGCCACAGCGAAGCATAGAAACAGGATGCTTATTCCATTTATTCTTCCTCGCCAGTCCCTCAGAAGTTCCTCCACATTTCTCCTGAGATATTTAGAATAGGATTAGCTCCATCATTCATTTCATCACTTTCTTAGGAATGTTTTACATCCTAGCAAACCATTTGTCTTTGCAGTACCCCATTCTGCTTTCTCCATACTAATGCTGTTGCAGGGCTCTGTCTTTTCCAGAAAAATGTTTAAATTAGTCAAACAAGTGCATTACCTCTGAACTTAGTGCAATGGTCGTGTTTATATCATTTAGTAAAATCAATACTAACACACAAAATATAATTAACTGCTTAATTTTTTCAGACTATAAAAACCTTCTGATTAAGGAAAGAAGGGATGGCATGTTGGTATAGGGGTTAGTGCTTCTGTGTGCTGGCTCTGTAACCAACAGCTCTGTTCTAAGCACTGGGTGCTATATATATAGAGCCTACATGAGCTTTCTGTATCTGTGAGGTTATACTGTGTTTTCATTCTTTCTGCCAGTGATAGACTACTAAGGCTGATGAGATATTCTGTAAATATTAACAACAATAATAACAATAATTAAAAAAATGTCCCTGGGTCAAAATTATGATTTTTTTTAATCTAGGCAATGCTGTAAAAGGAAACATCGGGTCAGTAACTAAATGAGAGATAAGGGTTTATAAAATGTGAAAATGTAGGACTTTATTGAGATGGTTCCCTGTCAAGTATTCAACACATTTGTGATCACCTCACTCATGTGTGACCAAAAATGAATGAATGCTTCTGAAAGCAAACATCATAGAGAGGTAAATCAAAATTATACACAAAAAAAAAAATTCAGGAGGACTTGCCCTCTGGAGACTAAGGAAATTCACCACTACTCCCCCACTACTTATATATATATATATATATATATATATATATATATATATATATATATATATATATATATATATATAAACTATGAGGTCAAAGAATCATGGATACGTAGAGACACCAGTACATCAGAAATTCTGGGAAAATCCTGGCCAGTCACACACTAGTAATCACACAAATGAACATTGGTTACTAGTGTTTCACAAACAAGCTTGGTACCCATTAAGATTTGCTTGTGCCCAATAAAAAAAGCACTAAATACTGCATTTGTTTGTCTGAGTCTTGTGTTAATAGGACCAATACTTTATATTACATTTCATGGAGTTACTGGCCTAAACCAAAAAGGTTTGACACTCTTACTGCTAATCATTCCCCCTATCATTGTTCAATCCCTCCCCATCCTTACTGAGTTTCAATTTTCTGTATTTTCCATGACTTACACAATAACCATAATACTTCAGTAGTCTACCTGCTTATCAGTCTGGTAAGGAGGTAGATACACTAGTCCTATAAGCCTTTTTTTCAGATATGATCTCAGTCCCACTGGCTAATGCAAGTTAATAAAAGAGCAGTACAAGCACATTACATGGGGAAAATGTAAAATAATGGTAAACAGCACTAACAACAGAAGACACTATTCAAAGTTTACAATTGATGTGGCAACTAGTACACATGCAATACAATGGCACATGGTCAAAAGTCAGTGTGCTGACCAAGCATGCAACATAAGTGATGAAAGCATTATCAAAATCAAACATCAGAAACGGATGTTGTAAGAATGAGTGTAATTTGTATCCAAAAGCATAATGTTAAGACTTAGGATAGTAATCAGTGTAGACAACTAGAGAGGAATAATGAACATTATGCCAAGCAGTGGTCATCCTTTCATCCTCTTTCCTTTCCCAAACAAACCAACTGCAACTAGACAGGAATAATGTACATTATGCAAATCAGTAGCCAACCTTTCATTCTCATTCCTTCCGTAAATAATGCTGTTCCCACATGCCTCTTGACACAGATTTCCCCACTGACAATCTAGTTGTCACTATCTGGTCCCTCAGACGCATAGTTCCAAGTAAACATGTTTCTTGAAGTGTTTCTGTATCCATAAGGGATACTGTTAAACTTCATTAAAATCACTATTACATCACCAGCATACACATCTTTCCATGATACCCTGCTCCTTTTAACTTTTCCAGCTTTGAAGAATTACTCGGTCCTTCCTTTCCACAAAGAAGCAAACTGAGAAGCAACATGAATGTACCCCATGCTGTGTTCATTACAATCAATATTGTTTATTTATTTATTTATGTTAACCAGTTAAGCAAACTGGTCCAATGACCTTTTTCAGCCAAGAGGCAGGAACAATGTTTCCTACAAAAATACTGAGACATAACAGCATATAAAACACAAGCATACAAAAATGATCAGCAGACATATGCCATGGGCATAAAAAAGCAGTAGGTATACAAAACAATGAATGTACTACTAGCTATGCAATGAACAAATATTTGAAGCTGCAGTTTGTATACAAGATTGAAATATTTTTACAGCAATTACAAAATTATCAGTTACAATATTTAGTACTGATTACTGAAAGAGATAATTACATATTATGATGTGGAATTTGCTTGACATCAGTATTATGTCTGTACAGTAATATAATCAGCATCAAGAATCATAGGTTTAAGGGGGCGGAGCCAAGATGGCTAAGTGATGAAAGCAACTTTTTAGAGCTCTGCAGTTTTAGATTTAAATACAGGGAAATTATTATTTTTTAGAAAATTCTGCTACATTCTATCTGATAATAGTCCAATCTATTCGATTTTCAGTTTTTATGATGCTTGATAAAAATTTTCCTGTCACTTTTACTTAGAGGTTGTTATACTGAATGAAGATGAACAATTCCAAACATTCTCATGTTGATACTTCTTTGAAGAAGAATATTAGTCACTTCTACTTTTCAAGAACTGGATGGTTTTCAGGAGAATTTAGAAAATCTAAGAGAATACAGTATTAAACAAACTGAAGTCTTTAATGAGATGTTACATTAGCAAGAATACATCTCTGATACGGAGAATTCCCTGAATGGCTTAGATGGCAGACTAAAAATCTCAAACAGATTTTTTACTAAAACAAAGCAGTTGGCTTCTAAACAAAATAGATGATTTAGAAAACAAAGAAAGGAGATGTAGCATAATGATCTTTAGTCTTCCAGAAAAAAAAATGAAGGTGAGGATTTGATTTCATTTTTGAATACTTGGATTACAGAAATATGA
Source organism: Protopterus annectens (assembly GCF_019279795.1). Taxonomy (NCBI): domain Eukaryota; kingdom Metazoa; phylum Chordata; order Ceratodontiformes; family Protopteridae; genus Protopterus; species Protopterus annectens. The sequence continues at coordinate 516,958,272 of NC_056746.1, read as the reverse complement.
AATCTCCTGGAAGTTTTTTTTCCTATAGTACTGAAAAAGTTCACAGAGCTATATGTAAATATGTTCCTTATTCCTCATCTTCTACAAGATCTATAGTGATACAATTTTTATCATATATTGATAAAGAACTGATACTTAAAACTGTATGGAGAAAAGCCCTTTTGAAATACAAACAATACTCAACAAGATCTGATAATGACAATTCATCTAAAACAATGGACCTTAGAAAATCTTGCTAGCCTCTTGTGAAATCTCTTAATCAGAATGGATTTAAATCTCAGATAATTTTTCTTGCAAAAATAAAAATACATCTATCAAATGGTATAAGAATCTTTAATAACTTAGAGGAAGCCTCTGTTTTTGTTAAAAATAATCCCATTCCAATGGCTGAAGACATGGATTGGTCATCTCCTTCTCTGAAAAGAACCTCTAGCAAAAATACGTGGACTGACATGAAGAAAAATAAACAAAAAACAGATCCATTTCAAATAATTCCAATAAAACCACAAAATCTACAAACAAATAATAACTGATATTTTGATCATTATCTTCTGTTTACATTTGATAATAAAAACTAAGAAGCCTTCACCTTTTAATATTGAAAATAGTCTAAGTTAAATAAACTGTCAAAGATATATACAGCTCAAATTTGCATTGTTGGAATATGCTTCACTATTAATTATTAAGATTTCAAGATGGCTCTCTTAGTTTCACTGTGTAATTCAAATGATATTTTCCTCTCCAAGGCAACTTTTTCCTTTATATTTCTCTTCATTTAGATTAATAAGAATATTTTAAATTTACAATACTAACTTTAACTTCTAAATGCTAAGTTATTTAATCTTTCTTATAGTGACTAAAGTTGCTAATATTGTAATTTATTCTTAAGCTTCTTTGTTTATTCGTTTTTTATGATATGTATCAATGTGATAGTTTTCCCATTCTGATATGTTATTAAGTAGTCTTGAGTGGTGTTTTAAAGTTTTTCTCTTTTCTTCTGTGTTTTGTTCTTTTTTCTGGTGGGGATTAGATGTATTTATATGATGTAGCTGGATTTTTACTGTTTTTTTATGTGATAGAGGTTATGCAAGGGAACATATGTTGTGATGGACTTCTGCTCTTAAAAAGAACCTGAATTTTTGGTTGTTTTGTTTTGGCACCTTTTGATTTGAATGAATGTGCATTTTATTTTTCTAATTATCTTATCTTTTTCTCTTCTGCACTTACCTCATGACATTTTTCACTAGCTTACTTCATTTAACTCATGCATTTTAACTGTTCCAGTTTGTGTGATGGTTTCTTCTATATTACTGCACTTCATGGGAAGTCATTCATGTTTCCATTATGTTGCTTCCTTTTGGAGGGACACACTGACTTCTCATTGGTTTGTCGGTAATGCTACTCTTCCTGATCATTATTTTAGGCTCTAGCTGGTGATCCCCATCTTAAAAAGTAATTATACAACATGTTTAAAATATAATTTTGTTTTTCATTTTTTAACTTTCCACATTTTTACAATATACACTAACTGATAGTCATTTTAATTTTGTCTGTCATAATCGAGAGACTGCACCTGTTGTAGCTTTCTTGGTCATGTCATGATTATAGTATCATGGAATCATAGGATCATAGGAGGTTACTAGGCTTATCAACCCAGAGGTCATTTCAAGCTTAGCCATTTAATTCTAATGTAATACCATAGATACTCTAGTCAATACCCAGGACTGTATTTATTAAAGACTACCCATATTCAGGAGGGTTGTGACCACTATACCTGGAAAGAATTTATGGTGCCCCATCCACTCATCCACATTTCTTTTGAACAGTGGCATATAGGTGCTGTGCTTCACATGAATTGGCTGCCTATTCCAAAGATACAGCAGTCACTGGGAGACAAGTCTGTGCCTCCAACATGTTCTATTCAAGTCACATGTCATATTTTGGACCCTGGAATGGGTAGCTCTAGTCCCATTTGATTTATGTATGTGCAGCAAATTCATTAGGTTTGGGTTGGAGATTGCACTGCAAGCCAGGCATAAGTGTCCCCTAAGAAGTCTATACAATACTGAGTATAGTGATAGGGACTTTAATCTGTCTGTGTAAGGCATGCGCTGGAGTCTCCTGATCTTCATAGCTAGAAACTTCTGAGGTTTCTCCAATTGCTGCAAGTGCTTTGTATGGTACATGCCAAAAGGGGTGTTATACTCAATTATGGGCCTGATTAGTGATGAGTATAGAGCGGTTATAACCTCCTTTGCTTTAGAGGTGATGCCTTTGCTAATCAAGTGTACTACGTAGAAAGTCTTCCTTACTGCAGTAGGCACATGGTGATCAAAGTTAAGGTTTCAGTCTACTTGTGATCTAAGATCTCTTACCACTTTGTAGGTACATAGGGTAATGTTGTTAATTTGATAGTGTAAAAGGACATTGTTTTTACTGAGGGAAATGGTGATGCATTTCTTCTCATTCAGTTTGAGACCATGACTAAGACATCAGTTTTTGGTCTGCGTAAGACCATCCTGAAGTATAGTGACATAATTTGGGGATTCAATAATTGCTCCTAGTTTGTAGTCATCCGCAAACTTAGTCAGCCACAGCCCTTTAATTTTGGCCTGAATTTCTGAGAAGTATATACCAAACAGTAAGGGGACCAGCACTGTCCCTTGTGGCACGCCATTAGTGTCAGGTCTGCTGGTTGGTGTGGAGTCACCCACTTTGATAGTGTGTCCAACCAGTGTGTGAGCCAGTTGGCAACCCATCTTACAACGAAGGGGTTTACATTCACTTTGCTAAGTTTATCAGTAATGCCTGAATGTGGGATTGTGTCAAACAAGTAATAACTGATATTTTGATCATTATCTTCTGTTTACATTTGATAATACAAACTAAGAAGCCTTCTCCTTTTAATATTGAAAATAGTCTAAGTTAAATAAACTGTCAAAGACATATACAGCTCAAATTTGCATTACTGGAATATGCTTCACTATTAATTATTAAGATTTCAAGATGGCCATCTTAGTTTCACTGTGTAATTCAAATGTTATTTTCCTCTCCATGGTAACTTCCTCCTTTATATTTCTCTTCATTTAGATTAATAAGAATATTTTAAATTTACAATACTAACTTTAACTTCTAAATGCTAAGTTATTTAATCTTTCTTATAGTGACTAAAGTTGGTAATACTGTAATATATTCTTAAGCTTCTTTATTTATTCGTTTTTTATGATATGTATCAATGTGGTAGTTTTTCCATTCTGATATGTGTTATTAAGTAGTCTTGAGTGGTGTTTTAAAGTTTTTCTCTTCTCTTCTGTGTTTTGTTCTTTTTTCTGGTGGGGATTAGATGTATTTATATGATGTAGCTGGATTTTTACTGTTTTTTTATGTGATAGAGGTTATGCAAGGGAACATATGTTGTGATGGACTTACTTATCTGCTCTTAAAAAGAACCTGATTTTTTGGTTGTTTTGTTTTGGCACCTTTTGATTTGAATGTGCATTTGATTTTTCTAATTATCTTATCTTTTTCTCTTCTGCACTTACCTCACGACATTTTCACCATCTTACTTCATTTAACGCATGCATTTTTAACTGTTCCAGTTTGTGTGATGGTTTCTTCTATATTACTGCACTTCATGGGAAGTCATTCATGTTTCCATTATGTTGCTTCCTTTTGGAGGGACACACTGACTTCTCATTGGTTTGTCGGTTATGTTACTCTTCCTGATCATTATTTTAGGCTCTAGCTGGTGATCCCACCTTAAAAAGTAATTATACAGCATGTTTAAAATATAATTTTGTTTATCATTTTTTAACTTTCCACATTTTTACAATATACAATAACTGATAGACATTTTAATTCTGTCTGTCATAATCGAGAGACTGCACCTATTGTAGCTTTCTTGGTCATGTCATGATTATAGTATCATGGGATCATAGGATCATAGGAGGTTACTAGGCTATCAACCCGGAGCTCATTTCAAGCTTAGCCATTTAATTCCAATGTAATACCATAGATACTCTAGTCAATACCCAGGACTGTATTTATTAAAGACTACCCATATCCAGGAGGGTTGCGGCCACTATACCTGAAAAGAATTTATGGTGCCCCATCCACTCATCCACATTTCTTTTGAACAGTGGCAAAGAGGTGCTCTGCTTCACGTGAATTGGTTTCCTATTCCAAAGATACAGCAGTCACTGGGAGACAAGTCTATGCCTCCAACATGTCCTGTTCAAGTCACAGGTTATATTTAGGACCCTGGAATGGGTAGCTCTAGTCGCATTTGATTTACGGATGTGCAGCAAATTCATTATGTTTCGGTTGGAGATTGCTCTGCAAGCCAGGCATAAGTGTCCCCTAAGAAGTCTATACAATACTGAGTACAGTGATAGGGACTTTAATCTGTCTGTGTAAGACATGCGTTGGAGTCTCCTGATCTTCATAGTTAGAAACTTCTGAGGTCTCTCCAGATGCTGCAAGTGCTTTGTATGGTACATGCCAAAAGGGGTGTTATACTCAATTATGGGCCTGATTTGTGACGAGTATAGAGGGGTTGTAACCTCCTTTGCTTTAGAGGTGATGTCTTTGCTAATCAAGTATACCACGTAGAAAGTATTCCTTACTGCAGTAGGCACATGGTGATCACAGTTAAGGTTTCAGTCTACTTGTGATCCCAGATCTCTTACCACTTTGTAGGTACATAGGGTAATGTTGTTAATTTGATAGTGTAAAGGGACATTGTTTTTACTGAAGGAAATGATGATGCATTTCTTCTCGTTCAGTTTGAGACCATGACTAAAACATCAGTTTTGGGTCTGCGTAAGACCATCCTGAAGTATATTGACATCATTTGGGGATTCAATAATTGCACTTAATTTGTAGTCATCCGCTAACTTAGTCAGCCACAGCCCTTTAATTTTGGCCTGAATTTCTGAGAAGTATATACCAAACAGTAAGGGGACCAGCACTGTCCCTTGTGGCACGCCATTAGTGTCAGGTCTGCTGGTTGGTGTGGAGTCACCCACTTTGATAGTGTGTCCAACCAGTGTGTGAGCCAGTTGGCAACCCATCTTACAACAAAGGGGTTTACATTCACTTTGCTAAGTTTATCAGTAATGACTGAATGTGGGATTGTGTCAAAGGCTTTTGCCAAGTCAAGGCATGCTTTGTGCACAGATTTGCCCTCATCAATGGTAATGGTCAAAATCTTCAAAGAAATCCATCAAGTTTAACAGGCAGGATCTTCCCTTGATGAAGCCAAGTTGGGTAGAATCCAGGGTTTAGAGGTTGCCTATGTCTTTATTTATGAGGTCCATGATGATATGTTCTATGGCTTTACTAATGAGGCTGGCCAGATTATCGGTCCATAATTCCTTGGATCTGTTGCTAAGCCTCTTTTGTGGAGGGGAATAACTGTTGCTGTTCTCCATTCTGCAGGAACAAAGCCAGTGGTTAGGCTGTGATTTAATAGGGTACTTAATGGTGATGCTAGATCCTTGCTCGTAGGGAGAAATTATATGTTTGGAGGGGATAAGGAAGTGAAATTTTTACCAAATCTGTCCACTAGCAGGTTTGCTATCTCTGCGGGATCAGTGTGCATAATACCGTTCGTCACTAGTTCGGCACATGCTTGGGTCCTACCTTTTTAGCAATGTACATAGCTGTAAAATGCCCCGCCTTATGATTGATCCTAATTTGTCATAGATTCATATAAGTTTGATTCTATATTTATTTACTGAAGTTTTCATTTAGTTAGAAGTACCAAACAATGAAGTTGAATACTACTTATTTTTTAAATGAATGCATGTTGATCCGGGGGCGGGAGGGGAGTGGATAGAGAGGAAGGAGGGCAGGGAAAGAAAGGAAAACTTTTGTTGTACTTTTTAAAACTCAAATGGTTTACAGTATTGTCTAGACCTTCATTCTCCCTTTAGTGTTGCCTTTACTCTTCAGTAGAGGATGCAGCACAGTTTGTAAGGTACTATAAGGTGCAATCAGCAGGCATAAACTGTGTGATAGCTCAGTACCTACTACGTTTGTGGTAACAGCTGGTGAGTCAAGGCATTTAAGTAATTTAACTGCTGCATATTGCATCTCTAAAATTTAGTTTACTGTATCTTCCAAACGTTTCTTTTTTTGTCACCAACTTTTAATTACACTTTTCTGATATTATTATTAGAATATAATACTGTATGGATACTGTCTTGCTTTGTCTATCTTAGAAATTTATGGTGTCCATAACCATCCTGTTTTTTTGTTATTTATCATGAGAACTAAATATTGCTTGTCACAGTAAACAGAATGATTGTTCACTTTAGTTGCTTGTCTGTTTTAGTGTTTATTAGCAGTCTGCATTTGAGAAAATGTTGTAATCTTTTTCACCTGGGATTTTACATATGTTTCACCTCTTTGAAAATGTTTCATATCTCTTTTTTTTCAAATATAATAATTTATTTCCTTTGAAAGTACAACAGTAACAAAGAAAAATACAATGTAGAAAATTTTAAAACGTTCTATATAAAGGATATAAGTTAAGTGTACATATATGAGTTGCTTACAATACCATGTTTCGTTTGTACAGCTGTATGTTAATACAGTGTTATTTAATAAAGGAATTTGCCTGCACACTTATGGAAGCATTGATATAATATAACAACACAACTATTTACATCTATTTACAATATAATGTCACCATGAAAAATTTTCATTTCAATAATTAAAAGAGACAAAAATGAGAAAAGGTAAATACTTTAATATTGTAGGCCTAAATTGACTTTTAAATTTAACCAAATTTTAAATTTACAGGTTTATTTAAAGATACATTTTACAGCAAATTCTTATAATTAACAACTAATAACCCCTTTTTCTTAGTCATTTAATACAGTATCTATGAGAAGGCACCAGTATACTTGGTAATAGGAAAGTTTATTTTGGCTTTTGGTTATTAATTTGTCAGAAGATATGTATTATACAGCCATATTTTTGAAACCATTCCACATTACCTTCAATCTATCCAGCCAGTTATGAGTTATATATAATTTAATTAATGCACAGTGAGCAATGCATATTTTGTTTTTTTAAGATTGGTAAGGTTTATTGGTATTATATGAAGAATTGCTATTCTCCATGAAAGTGTTGATTTTTCATATCCCATTTTTTCCAGTTTAACTTTTAGTACACACCACAGTTTGTATACATATTTTCTTCTTCTTCTTTTGGCTTTTCCCAGTTAGGGGTCACCACAGTAGAACAACTGTAAGCAGAATGATTGGCAGTGGAGTTTTATGGTGTAGAGTTGCCAGCCCGGCACCCAACCTTCCACAAAAGGCACAGTTTGTATACATGTTTACAACTCCAAAAAAAACATACACTATGTCTGCTGTTTTTGACATACAGTAGGGGCAGTATGTTGAGTATTTTGAATTAAATTTATTTAGAGACATAGGAGTGAGATATGCATTATTTTTAATCATAAGTTGGGTGTAGATTAGGTTTTTAAAAGGAGTCAGTTTGGTCGTATTTTTATTGCCTGAATTTTTTGTTCTATGGTAATGTTGCTATTTTTCTCATCCAATAATTTGAGTAGAGTGTTGAAGACTGATACCTGATTGCAGAGATTAGCTTATATATGTTTGATAGCATTGTTTCCTTATATGACAGACCTTTTAAATTCATCTGAATTAAGGTGATATCCTGTTCATTTATATCGGATTTATGTACTTTTGTGCTGATTCGAATTTTAATCTGTCTGAGTACATTGTTATATCTTTTTTTGTAGATTTAGATACTTCCTAGTACCTTCAATTGTGTAATCTTTTAATTTATAAAAATCCCATATTGAGTAGTTTTTAATTTGAGGATATTACTTAAATTTATCATCGTATTATTAATTTTCAAATTTGGGTTTAAATGTATTAGTTGTAGAAAGTCAAGGGTATCTCCCAGGTTTAGGGAAACTATTAGCTTTTGAAATATACTTATTTTATTTTTAATCATTTTATGAAGTTTAATCTTTTTATAGTTTCTTGTTTAATAAAAGGAATTACTTTTGGATTTATATTTTGAAGCTTAATATGCTCATACCATAACTTTACCCACAATGGGAACCATTCTTGATCCTTTGGGTTGTAATTTGCTATCTGAATTATTATGTTTGCACACATAATTTCGTAGTATAGTCTGAAATCAGGCAAACCAATCCCACCTTTTCCCTTTGGTAAAGTTAAATTATTATATCTGATTCTAATTGACTTTGGATGCCATATACATTTTGATAATTCTGCTTTTAGTTTAAAGAATTTTGGGGGGAATGTTAATGTTTATTGCATTGAAATTATAAAGAATTCTAGGAAGAATATTCATTTTAATAATAGCTGCTCTAGACAGAAAGGACAGTTTTATATTTTTCCATCTAGCTATATCTTGTTCGATGATAGTCCATGTTGTCTTTAAATTTTCTTTCATCAATGCTTGGTGGGTATGTTTGAATCCTATTCCCAGATAATTTAGTGTGTAACTTACTTTTATTTCAGTTTCTAGGAAATAAAATGCTTTCTGCCCTAGAGGGTTGATGGTGAAGATAAGTAATTTAGTTGAGTTAGTTTTAAAATTTGATATATTTGAAAATTCTTAAATGGACTTCAAAATTTTATGCATGTTAGTGTTTGTAAGTTCAAAATAAATATTTAAATCATCTGCAAAAGCAGTAAATTTCAGTTTGGTATTTTGAATTGTTGGTATATTGTGGAAACTTTTTTGGTCTATAAAAAGCAAGGGGGTTCTATATAGAGGTTTAAAAGATAAGGGGAGAGGGGCAACCCTGTCTAGTACCATTTATAATTTTTATTGGTTTTGAGTTTATTTATAAAAAAAGTGTTGTATAAGAGCTGCTGTACATTATTTTTATGTTGTTGTTGTCTTTCGGCTTTTCCCGGTTAGGGGTCGCCACAGCGGAACTCCGGTCCGCTAATGATTGGTACATTATTTTTATAATATTGATAAAATATTGTGGTATATTAAAGAAATTCAAAATTTTAAACAAGAAGTTCAGGTTTACTCTATCAAATGCTTTACTTGCATCTAATGCTAAGGCATATCTTGGATTCTTTTCCTTTGCTAGAAGTTGAATTATTGTATCTAGATTAAGTGTATTGTCCCAGACTCACCTTTTATTCATAAAACCAGATTGTTAGGTGATATTATAGTCGATAATAATGTTTAATCCTTTCTGCTAGTAACAGAGTTAGTATTTTAATATCTATATCAATAAGTGCAATAGGCCTATAATTATAGGGATTTGTCTTTTCTGAGTTATGTTTGAGAATAATGATAGCTTTTGAATTATTTATATATAAACCCGTAATACCATGTTTTCTGATAGAATCATATACTTTTGGCAAAATATTTATTAACTGCATAGTGAATTCTTTATAAAATTCAGCCAGAAACTATTAAGTCCAGGAGCTTTATTCACTTTTAACTTATCTATTACTGCTTTGATTTTTTCCTTTGGTAAATGGTGCTTTAAGATAATCACTTTGTTGATTATTTATATGCAAAAATTTTAAATTATTTAAAAATTCCTCATATTCCTCAAGATGCATTTGTTTTTGTGGACCATACAGGTCTTTATATATTTCTTCAAAGGATTTAATAATCTCAGGGTTAGTATATAATATTTTGCTTTATAGTTTATTTCCATTATTTTAGGAGGTGACTGTTTTGTTCTAATCAGTCTTTCTAGTGTTTTCAATGGTATCTGGGCCCATTCTGCATATTTATAAAGTAATTTTAGTTCAATAATTGAGTATTGTTGTGATTGTAAAGAGTACAATTCTTTTTGTAAATTCAGCATATTGTTTTCTAATTCAATGGTGTAATTATTTTGAAATTATTTTTTAATTCTTCTTAATTTTGTTTTCTAATTTGATTTTTACCTCCTTATTTAGATTATTGTATAATGATGCTTTTTTATTAAAAATGCTCCAATTACTGCTTTGGTTGAAGCCCATTTAACATCATATGGAATGGCAATGTTATTTATAGCATTTTCTAGTTGATTGATAATATTTTTAATCTCTTGTGCAACCTCTTTCTTTTTAATTCTTACCACAAGGGACAGTGCTGGTCCCCTTACTGTTTGGTATATACTTCTTTTTAATTCTTAATTTTTAATTAAGTTTGCATTTAATGGGAAACTCATAGAATTGTATTGACTGTGTTTTGTATTTGAGCTATTTATTTCAATTCAAAATTTTGAGTGATTGGAGAGAGATCTAGGAGCTACTTCACAAGTAATACCTAATTCTGATAGATATTCAGAAACTAAGAAAAATCTATTCTTGACCATGATTTATAACAAGGGGAATAGTATGTATATTTGCTTATTGATTTATTATCTTGGTCAAGAATATATGGGTCCATTAGACTAAAGTTGTTCATGATTTGAGATGTTTAGTTATTGTCTTTATACAATCTATCAGCAGTTGGATTTATCAATGCATTCCAGTCTCCCCAAGTATAAAGTAATGATCTGGAAATTTTATTAGCAAATTATAAATATCATATATAAAATGTTGTTGCTTTATACATGGTCCATAGACATTTAATATTAGAAAGGGTTTAGTGTATGATGGATATGAACAGGTAAAGTAACACTATCTTCCCATTTCATCAGCATTATAATTTGTGATTTTACCATTGAAGGATTTTTGACAATAGTTGCTACTCCTTTTGATTTTGTGCTATTTCCAGCTACTATAATTTTGTTTATCCAACTTTTAGCTCTGTCTTTCTCCCAATGTTGATTATTCATATGGGTTTCTTGGAGAAATGTGACATTTGGTTTGGATTGAAATATTAAGTGCATAAGTAAGTTCTTTTTTATCTCAAAGGCCATTAACATTACATGTTTCAATTATTATCATCCTTTTCAAGTGTTTCTATGCAATTGTATGTTTTATTATTATTATTTCCCTGTGTTGACTAGATACTATATGTATCAAGATGTTTACTAACATGGTGACATTTAACTGTCTCAGAACTTCCCTCGTGCCTATCCATCTAAACTCTTGACTGAAAGAGTATATCAAAAACATTCTTAATTAGTTTTCCTGAATTAGAGTTAATGAAAAAATTGAAGTATATTAACCAACTATAATACATTTATTTATATCCCAAGCTTCAGCAGTCCTTAATTAACACAGCACGCATTTATCCTTACTCCTGTTATTTGAAGTTTAGCTAGCTTTTATTTTCCTTTTCTCCTTTCCTTTCATTTCCCCTTTCTCTTCTATTTAGATTTATTTGTATGTTGTTTAAGTTCTTATATGAGAAGGAGACTTATAAGGTTTTACAAAATTTGGATAGACCTACATTTGTAGTTAACTTAAAATATGTATCCAAATATTTAGTCTTATCTAAGGGAAATAGATTTCATAATCATTAAACCATTTAGACTTTCAAAATATTCCTTTTCAACTATTATTCTAACAAAGGGTCATTGGTGATTTGTTTAGTAATTGTAATTCACACCATTTTATATTATAACATATTTTAAAAGAAGATATCAATTTTCCATGCATTTCCTTATTATCCAAGTAAGTGACCTTAATGAGTACCAGGTGAAGCATTCAGAATACACAAAATGTATATGCAGTACATGAGATCCCATGCAATATATGGCTGATTTAAGGGTAATTACCTATCCCATTTTCAACTCAGAGGTTCAAATTTGAAGCAAATGCAATAACTGGGATCAGCCTTACCAAAAAAAAAAAAAAGAAACTTTTCCAGAGAGATCTCACTTATAATTTGAAACACAACATTCTTCTTCTGTGAGTAAGCATTTACAAACTATCTCACAGTATGCCATAGACTGATAAAGCTCTGTATCTCAGGAAAACAATCACTGTCATTCTATTTGTTTATGAATTGAAAGTAGATATATGGTCTCAAAAGATAATGTAAAATAAACAACATTTATATACAGTTTCTTAACTGTATATGATTGATGTAAAGGTTTAGAAATGTTAATTGTTGTGAGTAAGCATACATGTTTGAGTGAAAAGCTGTATGTGTATGCCTATAATTAAGTGATAGCATAAAATTCAGTTAGGTAGCCCAGCATTTGTTTTATTCCTATTGTATATTGGAATGTATTGTACTGTAGCTGTAGTTATTAGTCATGCTTACATTAACTCAAAAAAAGTGTCTTTGCAATTATATTTTCAAAAGGTAATATCGATTTTGAAAAGTAAAAATTTAGGATAACTTAACATAACTTGGGGCACTAAATGTAAGGCAATGTCTTTAAAGTCAAAGGTAAAAACAGAATAAAAAGTCTCACATAAACCTTCCGTTTCATGTATTCTCACAGATACAGACTGCCACACATTTGTCATGAAGAACTTCAGGCCATTGCATTTTAGGATTCTATTTCACATATCTACCTTGTCTTGGCAGGAAGTAGAGAATGCATTACACTATAATAGGTGGTACTGACAAAAGGTGGCAGAAGATTTTATGGCCTCTTGTGTTTTATTAACTTCCAGTAATTTCTGGGTTTCTCTTGAACATTGCAACAAATACATTTCCAAGGTAATTTCTCGTTTTACTTTAAAATCATTTGTTTGCAGTTAGTCAGGGTTTCTTATATATTTTAATTCGATTTTCAAATTTTACAAGACAAGAAACTTCAGGTTTTCAGATATGAAGTGATTCGTTGAAGGCTTGAAGGAAAGCAGACTTTGCCTCTTTCAGTGACCTTGCTCGGTACTTTTGATGAGTGTAGCAGGATATTTCATCTGGAATTTTATTATTTTACTAATTAGGTATGCACAATAGGGAGATAGTAGTTGTCTTTGGTGTTTAATTTGTTGTGGGAAGTCTTGCTCAAAGGTTATATTATGGCCTTTCCATTGGACATATTTTTTTAGATTTTGCTGCTAAGATGTTTTTTTTCTACATGAAAGAGGTTTAGGATTCTAACATATAGTTGTCTAGGATTCTCTCTAGTTTGAGCTGTGTGTAACACTTGATGAACTCTCTGTATTGTGATTTCTTGAACTAAGTCTTTATTTTCAAGTAAGATCTCAAGGATTTCTTTCAAGGCAGTTTGTAGTTGAAATTGTTCACATGATTCAGGAAAGCCTCTCGCCAGAATGTTATTCCTTCTGCTTCGAGCCTCTAGGTCTATTAACTTCTGTTGGATTTCTTTTCTAGAGGACTCTTTTGTTTTTAAGTTTTCTTGCAGTTCTGGAATTTTTATTTCATTGCTCGGCATCTTTGCTTCTGTTTTTTCAAGTCTATTGAGTATTTGATCTAAATTATTACCAAAGCATGTTAACATAGCTGAAAAGCTTTGCATCGCTTTCTGCAAAGGTTGGAGCACAGATTTTAGTTCTCCTACACTGTAAGGTTGCTCAGGTTTTGTTTTGGAGACTGGTTTCAGTGTTACTTGCTGCAGTTTTAAAGTTTTTTGCCTCTTAGTAGTAGTTTCTTTTTCAGGAGAGGCTATTTGAGATAAGCATGTTTTAGATGTTTGAACCTCCATTTTTTCTGTTTCTTTTAACATTGTGCTTATTTATTATTTTAACATTTGCCTTTTCTTTTATTCCTAAATGAAGCATAGGCCTGTCTACACATGGTGGAGATCACTGAACTGCACTAGATTGAAACAATTTCTTTAGCTGTGCATTGTTTTACAAAAATAAACTTTCTGGACCTATTTTCTGATAGATTTTACCAGAAAATAGTTACTTTCAGTCATTTTATCTAATGATGTGAGTGATATATAAAGTTCTGACAGGAGCTATGGAGACTATATGCTTACAGACTGACGACCATCTTCTTATCTCTCTTGATTAGATTCCATGTGACAGATGCATAGTATTTAGATATTAACTTGCCTAATAATTTAAGTTAAAATAAAATAATGAATAATTTGATATTAGGTCTGATGTTTAAGTCTCTTGGTTGCTCTGCTATAAGGCATGATACTTTATCTTGCTGACATGATTTTTCATGTTTTATTGTTATTTACAATATGCTCTTTTTACAAATGATTAATTTGTGCTGAGATTTTGCAGCCATTATTAAATATTTGATCCAATGTTATAATTACTTTGTTCACTAACATTTTATCAAGTGATTTAAATTTACTTTAAAATTATGTACTTCTTATATAATCACATGGGTACTATGAGGAGGAATATAAATAAAGAAAGGAGATTGAAATATTAGTATATTTTACCAAAATTGACTAAATAAATATAGTTCTTCCTATTTTATAATCATATTATTAGTTACTGTGCTTTTTCAAACTGATGATAAAAAAATAATTATTAATTAAACATAATTGCTATTTTATATAATTGAATGTTTATAAATTAAACTCTGCTCTCTATTTATGTTCATTTTATATAAGTTAGCTGATATTGCTTTTAACCAATAAATTCTGCATAATTAAAAAATAACTAAATAGCTAATAAACATGCATATGTATATATATATATATATATATATATATATATATATATATATGGTTCCCATTCAGAAGCCTGAAACATCATAAGCCTGAAAATCAAAATCCTGAAACCAAAAGCCTGAAAATTCAGAATCCTGAAAACTCAAAATCCTGAAAGCCCAAAATCCTGAAAGACCAAAATCCTGAAACTCAAAATCCTGAAAACACAAATAATGCTAATATGTCACTATAAAGACACTAATATCTACCAACTGACCCTGACCCTAACCCTAACCCTAAGGTCTGTCACTATCGCACACTCACCTGACCCGCGCCCTAACCCTAACTCACTTAAACCGCCCCTAACCCCAATATTTGTCACTATTGCATACATGCCTAACCTGCCCTAACCCTAACTCACTTAAACCGCCCTAACCCTAAAATAAAACCAACCGCACACTTACCTGACCCCAACGCATGACCTAACACCACAGGGCTAACAATAGCAAAGCCACAATGGCATCAGTATGTCTATTTTGTGTTTTCATGATTTTGAGTTTCAGGATTTTGGTCTTTCAGGATTTTGGGCTTTCAGGATTTTGAGTTTTCAGGATTCTGAATTTTCAGGCTTTTGGTTTCAGGATTTTGATTTTCAGGCTTATGATGTTTCAGGCTTCTGAATGGGAACCATATATATATATATATATATATATATATATATATATATATATATATATATATATACATACACAGGTCTACCTCAGAAACCCAGAAGTTCACGTAACCATCTTTCAAAAGAATAATAAAACACATACACACACGTACACACACACACACACAATAGAAATTGAAAGAGGACCAAGACGAAAAAACGAAACTCCGGAAGACTGACCACTTGGAACGCCAACATTTCACTACACGTTAGTAACCACTTGGCCAACCCAGCAAACAAGATAAAACCAAAACAAAAAAAAAACACTCATGTTGGGGGCCTTGACCCCCACACCCCTCTATGTGGGGGGGATGCACCCTCACACCTCCTAACTAAATATACTAACTCCAAAATTGCACTACTGTGGATGTAAGGGACAACAGTCAACATACTGGCTAAATGGTTACTTACATGTAGTGAAATGTCAGTGTTCTGAGCAGTCCATCTTCTAGAGTTGCATTTTTTTTCATCTCAGTCTTTTGAAAGTCGAGTAAGTGAGCTTTCGGGTTTCTGAACGGGACCCATATATTCATATGTATGTGTGTGTTTGTATATAAAACAAGAGAGAAGAAATTATCATATGCATTTTATACTAATTTGTTTTGCTTAGGAATAAGAGATAATGGTTTTTTCTTTGTTAAATGGGTTATGTACAGTTTTTTTTGGTTAATTAATGGATAAACTTGCATTTTTAGATGTTACTAGCATTGAGGTTAGATCTGAAGTTATGCATATTCTATATTAACGGTGTTAGATACTCTCTAGTGAGTCTTGAAAAGTTTGTTTAAATTAACACCTGTTGTTCTGGGTGTTTCATCTGGAACACAAAGAAGGAAATGAGATTAGACTTGACGTCCTTAAGTATATTGATATTAATCTTAATGAAGTTGCTAAGTTCAGGTACACATGTAAAAGCAAATGAATAGTTTATTTAGTAATATGCTGCAACTGCAAGGCATTCTATATGGGAAAAAACTGTTACAACGCCTTTGTGAAGAATCTACAAGCATTGTGTAGCTATAAAGAAAAAAAAGATATAAGCAATGCATTTGCAATGATGCTTTGGTTTGTAAAGAGTACAAAAAAATTCTATTTATGTAGTGTACCGCTTTAAGACTGTTCTTACTTTATTAAGTTGTGAAGTTGTAATTTAAATGTGTTCTGACACTGCTTTTGGTATTTAAATATCCTTTTTTCTGAGTTTTGATGTTATGAAGAAGTTCTTGGCAATAAAGAATGAAAGACCTAAACTTATTTGTCCTTTTGTGAGCAGTTTTGTTGATTGGGGCATTTCATTCAGTTTTTCAGTTTTGTTGTATCCTACCTATCATGAGGTTTTAAATTTGTTTGGTGTTTTTAACCTAACTACCTACATGGCTGCTCCTGTGCCTAAAAGCAGCAGCCCTTACAGTGGCTCTTATGGTTTTGGGTCAGATTTCGCTTAAGGAGATGCCAATTTGGAAATTATAGTACATCCTATAACAGATGATTTGTTTACCCTCACTCAGACATTGATGCATGTTATCAGGTAAGTTCAGAGAGTTCTTCAAAAAATGCAGGCAAACTGGGATGGCACTGGTCCAGGGAATGCATTTGGGAGCATAAGTGATTATTGCTATTGCACAGGTGAACCAGACATTGTAGCTATTCAGTTTGGAGAAATGGAAGAAGATTGTATCAGTCTTCCAGGTATTATTCCTTTCTGTAATACTGTCTTTGATAAAAAAGACTCTAATAGATGAAGTGCTGTAGAAACAGTCACCAAGTGTAAGTCATTGATTTTTCGATGTTGTACACAAGTTTGTCTAGCTTAGTTCCTTGGAGTATGATGCTTTTTATTTGCAACAATGTCTCAAGTTAAAACCAGTCCCTTTGGCACTTAAATTTTTAGTTTCCTAACACTATTACTTCAAATGATTTGATTTATAAAGAGTTGGTCAATTTATATAACAACACTGGTCTTGAGACATTGAAATTATTTATTAAACACAACACTCAAAGGGCAGACATATTAAGGAAGCAAGTTATTGAGTCAATGAGAGTGTTGAGTCAATGAGAGTGTTAAAAGTCATGAAGAATTATCTTCCTTCAGGTCTCTTTATGGGGGTATATCAGCCAGATTATAGAGACACACAGCTACTCTGAAAAGAAGAAGAAAACATTATAGAGATTTTTTAGCTTATTCTTCAAATTATGTTTATCATCTTAAGGAAATAACAGCTAAGACTGCCCCACTAGACTGACCCCTGTTTTAGATGGTGTTTTATTGACCTTTTTTGATGGTAACAATTTTCCACCATTGACTATTAATGGGGCTGCTGAAAATGCTTCTAGAGGCTTACTGAATAGTGAAGAGGGTGCAACCGAGGGTGAAGCTGGCTTTTTTGGCTGCTTACTAACAGTCAAAATGAAGGAATCCATCAAGGGTGCCAAAGCTGCCAAGGGGAGGGGGAGGAGAAGGGGCTAACATCAGTAGCACTGATGGAGCAAGTTTTTAATTAAGTATTTTGGTTCTAATGGATACACAACAGAAGGTGCTTAGTAAAGGATTTTCCTTTATTTCTTCTCAAAGAGTTAATATTGTGGACTTGATCAATGATTTTAAACTTTTTATTAGGAAACTGAATCTTAAATACATTTTACATGATGTTCCTGAATTTCAACATTGTAACAGTTTTAAGTAGCCTAGTACTTTCAATCCTATGTTGGTGTCAACTTTAAACATGTTTTCTGACAGTTGTGAGAATGATTTTCATTGTTTAGTTAACAATAGAAGTCACAATATACTTTACAATTTAAGTCAAGTTGAATATGATGCTTTGCAAAATAACAAAGACATTAGGTACAAGAAAGACATTAAAGGCAATAATGGCTTAATTATTATGGACAGCCAGGATTATAAAGTTAGCATGTTAGAGCTCTTGGGGGATGTTAATAATACACTATTGTTAGTAAGGATTTTGTAAGACAAAGTTTTAAGAAAAATAGATGATGCATTTCTGGATGTATTAAATCAAGGTTATATTGAGTTCACGTTATATGAGTTTTTATATACTGAACAACTTCAGTTAGGATCCATCTTTGGTATTCCAAAGATAAACAAAGATGTTCAAAAATTTCTACCTATTGTATCTGAGTGAAGTTCTAAGGTAGTGGCTATAGCATATTATTTACATAGTTTGTTAAACTTTGTAGTCCTGAACACAGACTTTTATTTGAAAGATAATCTGGGTCTTTCAGATTTGGTAAAAGTTACAAATTTCTAAGTACAGAGAAGTTTTTAGTTACTATTTATGTGATGTTTTTGTACACTTCTGTAGATCAACAAGGGGGTGTTGTTTTTGTTAGAAAATGTCTAAGTTGTTTTACTATTTTGGATAATGTTTTTATCAATACTGTTTGTTTGTTTATTACTTGAAATTGTGTCATCTAATAATTTTTTACTATTTGATGGGACAGTTTACCAACAAAGATCAGGGCTGGCCATGGAGAACAAAATGGCCCCATCATTTGCAAATCGATTGCTTTGCTGGTGGGAGAGCACTGCTCTTTGTAAAATGGACAAGTTCAAGTTTTTCTATTTTTATAGAAGATACATTGATGACCTGTTTTTTTTTATTTGGACAGGTAGTCACAATAAATTTGATTAATTTTTTGTGGAAATTAACTCTAGTATTGCCTGGCTGACCTTCACCTTGAGTGAGAAGGGGTGTTAAATAAAATTTCTTGATGTAAATATAGACATGGACTTGTAGCACAACTGTTTTAACAGCTCATTGCACAGGAAAAAGACTTTTAGCAATAATTATGTGTATTTTACTAGTTGATATTCTCGATTTATGAAATGGAACATCATGAAACATCAGGTAATACAGCTGAGTTGGCTAAGTAGTGATGATAACTACTTGGAAACTGAGGTGGATAATCTAAGTTTGATGTTTGCAAACATGTAAACACTAAATGAAAAGTCCAGTCAAGCTAAAACTTCCACTGAGTGTCCTCTCAAACCTCTTGTATCAGAGGCATATGGAATATGTGTAAATAACCCTTATGAACATCAGGTGTTCCAGCTATATAGCAATTCTGAATCCCCATGACATATTTCTTTTTTAAGTCATTTCAATAGACAATTTTAGGCCAATAAAGCCAAACCCCACTAGCTGCAGATACACGTATTTCGGCACTGTTATAACCTCATCAGCACAGCACAAGCAGAGTGTTTGACTAAGCACAAGAAACACAGGGCTGTTATACCCAGCTAATGTCCATTACCATAACGTTATCTGCAAAATATCCCAACTAACAAACTAAAACAAAGAGTGAGAAGGTGACACAGAAAAAACAATCAGTAAAAACTAAATGAAAATTCCAGCCAGCTAGAACTTCCACTGAGTGACCTCTGAAACCTCTTGTATCAGAGGCACATGGGATATATGCAAATGACCCTTATGAACATCAGGTGTTTCAGCTATATGGCGATTCAGAATGCCAATGACTTATTAACAAGGCCGAAATATGCATATCCACAGCTAGTGGGGTTTGGCTTTATTGGTCTAAAATTGTCTATTGAAATGACTTAAAAAGAAATAAGTCATGGGCATTCAGAATTGACATGTAGCTGAAACATCTGATGTTCATAAGAGTCATTTGTATATATCCTGTGTGCCTCTGATGCAAGACGTTTGAGAGGTCACTCAGTGGAAGTTCTAGCTTGGCTGGAGTTTTCATTTAGTTTTTACAGATTGTTTTTTTCTGTGTAACCTTCTCACTTTTTGTTTTATGTTTGCAAACATGGAGATATCCAGTATCGAAGCTAGAACAGATTATGGATGGTGTTATTAAGTTCAGAAATTCCAAATTGTCTCTCATTTTAATTCAGGGATATAGTTCAAAGAAGAAAGGGGGGAAAGTTAAAAATACTGACAAAAGTTGTTCCTTTTTACTTCCTATCATTATTGATTCAGACCATATAAAGAAAATTTTACCTGATAACAAACAATTCCAAGCTGGCTAAGATAGTGGGACATATCCTGTTTTTATTTACAAGAATGTGTCCAATATCAAACTTTTGCTTGAAAGCAATGTTAGCCATTTTTCAAACAAGGGAGTTGGCCCTTTTGGGATCTACCCTTGTTTAACTCATTCACTTCAATGAAGCTCAAGAAGTTTCACTGTAACTCCCAGTGGGTGCATCCTAAGCCTTTAGACAGACTCAAATTATGTCCTCATGTTTCAAACAAATGTTCATATTTCTGGAACCATAGGGGTTATGAAAGAAGTAAAATGGAAAACTCTTCAACATAACATATTTTATAGTAATAGTATTCTTTAGGTTCTAGGTCTTAGACCAGATTTTATAAGTTAGAGTAAACAGAGTAGCTATTACATTTATAAGATTTTGTAAAGAACTTACAATATCTCAGCAACCACTCAAGGTACACACATACTGTTAGCAACATTTTATTCATCTATTTGAGAGTTTTCATCTGAGACTAGGGAGTTCTATCTGTGTTACCTGGTTATTGAGATATTTAGAAAAATGTGAAAATTATATTTATATAAACTAATATCATAAAAACAACTAATATCTATCTATTTACCTGCACCAGAAATAGGTGAAATATTAATGCAGCTCTGTTTGCCATTGTGTAACCCTTAAGATGAAACCTTTAAAAACTTGTACATAGCATAGTTTTGGAATTATTGATGTAAATATGAACAAGCAATATTTGACACGTAGAGGTGTCGGTAGGAGTTAACTGCAGATGCACCTGGAAACATCACTCTGATATTATGAGTTAAGTTGTAAATATTGTAGGCTCATCCAGTCCACACACAGTGTGATCTTTATTTTTAAACATATTAATCTTAATGTAGTTGTTAAGTGCAGGTACTCATGTAAAAGCAAAGGAATAGTTTATTTGGTTATGTGCTGCAGCTGTGAGGCACTCTGTGTGAGAAAAACCATTAGAATGCTTTTGTCAAGACTCTAAAAACATTGTATAGCTAGAAAGAAAAAAAGATGTAAGCATTGCATTAAACAAACTTGCTTTGGTTTGTAAAGAGTACAAAAAAATCACATTTTTTATATTTGATAAAATTGATCAATTACAGTTCAATAATAATTGTAACAATGTATTAGAATATAAAGAATTGTGATGGCAAATTTTGTTAAGGGCTAATAAAAAATTCACATTTTTTATATTAGATAAAATTGATCAATTACACTTCAATAATAGTTGTAACAATGCATTAGAATATAAAGAATTGTGATCACAAATTTTGTTAAGGGCTAATAAGGAACCTGGCTTAAATGAAGTGACTAATATTAAATGTATTTTAAGAAATAAATTTATATAGTGTATCTCTTTAAGACTGTTTTTACTTTATGAAGTTGTGAAGTTGATTGGTTAATTTAAACATGTTCTGACACTTTTTTTGGTATTTAAATATTCTACTTTCTGAATTTTGATGTTCTGAAGAAGTTCTTAGCAATAAAGGATGAACACACTATACTTATTTGGCATTTTGTGAGCACTTTTCTCAGTTGGCTATTTTATTCAGCTTGTTATAGACCTATCTCACTTTTAAATAATGATTATAAGATTGTCATGTCTATTATAACTGGTAAAATAAAATAACTGATAGCTCAAATAATCAAGTCTGATCAAACTGGTTTTATATATCAAAGACAAACTCATGATAATATTAGTCGTATACTAACTCTTATAGATTTTTTGAATGGAAGAAATGAAGAATCTTCACTAATTAGTGTAGATGTTGATAAAGCCTTTGTTTGAATTGGAATTATTTATTTAACGTTCTAGAACTATTTGATTTCCCTAATTGTTTCATTTCACTTTTAAATAATATGTATAAAAATAATTTTGCTTATGTTAAATTTGATCCCTTTACTTTAGAATATATCTCTCTGAATAAAGGTAACAAACAAAGCTGTCCACTCTCTCCAATTTTATTTGCTTTAGCCGTTGAAGTTTGTGCTATTTTACTTCAAACTAATCCAGATATTATTGGCATAAACATTTTTAATCATTATTCCTCTAAAATTATGCTGTTTGCAGATGATATTTTATTAGCACTTCCAAATTCAAGATCAAGATGCTTCTTTTGCCAAAGTCTAAGAGTAGTGTAAGACTCCGTGCAGCCTTCGCGATCCAGGAACAGCCCTAAAGTCCGTGTAAGAGACCAGCTAAAACGTCTCTTACACGGAGTGGGAGTGGATATGCTAATCACCTCACTTGCAGCCCAAAGGCATGCAAATGAGGTAGATTAGCGATCCACGAAGCCCAAAGCAGCCCGTGTAAGAGCCGTTTTAGCTGCAGAAATGTACTCAGTTGACAACTGAGTACGTTTCTGCAAAAACCACAATGGAGGCATGTCAGCTCCAAATAAAGGGTGCATATGTGTCAGGCAGCATGCCAATGGCCAAATATGTGGCCATTGGCAAGGTACCCCGATGCAAATATGAAAAATAAATATTTTTTTTCGGCGATGTTTAAATGCAGCGCAGCCCCGCGCAAACGGGCTGTGCTGTATAAAACATAAAAATGAAGGTTATAAACCCACAAATGTGGATTTTATGCAATACATGGATTTACAATGCAGGGACCAGCAGACCAAAAACAACATGGCCACCGTTTAGTAGTTGCTAAGGGGGGAAGCTGAGTCTAAGACATGTAACTAAGCATTAGTAGGCAATCTGATGTAAATGAGTGTTAGGATATTGAATTCCACTGTCACATAGCAAATGAGCACATTCTGAGTAGTGTAAGAGATACATAAGGGGGAGGAATAGAGTAGGAGATAGGTGACATCACAGGGGGGAATGGTAGAAAGAAATGCAGTTCATTGGAGGTTAGTGTTACATGACAGATGTCAGACACATATCATGGAAAGAGGAGTGCCACAACATAAGCATGGGAAAGTCAAGAAATGGAAGGTGTACACTGTTGCTTACACCAAAGTTTCTTGCTGGGCGTGCATGCGCACGTGTGCACGCCATGAAGCGTGAGTAGGGCAGTGTGCGCGTGTGTAAGGCAGACTGAGCATGTGGGAGCCTGTTGGCAGACCTGTAACACTGTTTGCGCTAGTGTGCGCGCGTTTTAACCCGAATAAGACAATTGTAAACCGTGTAAGCATGTGTGCGCGTGTGTAAGCCACTGTGAGCGTATTTCTGCTGGTATGCACGTTGCTCCCCCCTGAGGAAACAGAAAGGAAAAAGGAAGCAACAGAATTAGTAGGAAGCTAGCAGGGAATACTGCTGGAGCTAGCAGGTGAAAACAATTAGAAGCAGGCAATTACACAGGCAGAATAGTAGCTCAGGCAAGCACTTAAAACTCTGCAAACAGCAGTGCAGGATGTTTCTCTCAAGAGACACTGCAAGACAGGAGTAAGCTATTAGAAGTGAAAACTTAAAAAGCTGAACTCAGAGCAGAAATGCTAGGGGCTGCTATAGCTGTCATAAGGAGACATAGGCTACTTGCTGAGGGTGGTGACAATGCAGATGGTGCCAGACAACCCACAGTGAGGAGACGGAGAAAAGTGTACAGGCCCAGGGTCACCTACCACGGGTTACATGAGCTGGAGATAGTAGAGCGCTATAGAGTGGACAGAGACCTCCTGCAGCAAATTGTCGAGCTGTGCAGGCCACGCCTCACACACAGAACCAACAGAGGGGAACCCATCCCAGTGGAAACTAAGGTATGTGTTGGCATAAGAATACTAGCAACAGGTACCTTCCAGAGACCAACTGGTGATATGATGGGGATATCACAGGCATCAGCCTCCAGGGTACTGCACCAGTTCCTGGATGCCATGTCAGCACATGTCGGTGATCATGTATATTTCCACAATGCCCGTGAGGTATTGGCCAGCAATATGTGTCTCTTCCAGCAAATAGCGGAATACCCTGAGGTAGTGGGTGCAATAGACTGCACTCACATACGCATCAAAGCACCAGCCGGTGAGCGGGGTAGGGCCTACATTAACTGCAAGGGCTTCCCCTCCATCAACTGCCAGGTCGTGTGTGATGCCCAAGGCATAATAATGAATGTGTGTGCTGGCTGCCCTGGAGCTATCATGATTCCCATATCTGGCATTTGACGCAGCTGTACCAGACATTTGCCAATGGGGACATCCCACATGGACACCTAGTGGGGGATGCAGGTTATGCACTGGAGCCGTGGCTGATGACACCCATCAGAAATGTACACACACCTGAACAGGAACGTCATAATGAGGCACACGCACAAACACGTAATGTAATAGAGCGTGTGTTTGGGCTGCTCAAGTCACGGTTCCGGTGTCTGGACACATCTGGTGGAGCCTTGCAGTGCTCACCAACTACATGTACCCAAATTGTCATGGTATGTGCTATGCTACATAATATGATCTTGCGAAAACAGCTGCAGCAGGACCAGCATAGGGCCGGGCCAAACAGCCCCCCACCATTGCCAAGGCCATCACAGGCAGAGCGTGACTCGGAGGAGGAACAACCTCACCCTGCCCTAGTAGGCAGAAGGAGGCATGCCCAGTATGCCCTGGCCTTGACAAAGAGGCAACGCATAGCATATACACTGGCTCAGTAGGAACCCTGGGAATGATACCACTCTCTGACTCACTCATATAATAACATGGATGCCTAAAATGACATAACCTGCTCTCAAACATGTACAGGGAGTGTAATATGTGCATCCGACAGAGGCAGCCCTGCAGCACCACCTGAGGCATGAATGCCATGTGTTAAGTAATGTAACACCATGTAGTATATGCACACTTAAGGACCCTGACCAACATCCTACCCTCACCAAGCATGATGCCACAATATGACGATGGGATGATCAATTGCAATAATTGGCTGAAGTATTGCAGTTAGTCAAAGGGGATCCAATGTGTGCCAACCTGGGATGACATGCTGAGCATGACATGATGCTCCACCTGCTAGGGGTGGTGTGCACCTATCAGTCCAGGCCTTATGGATACTGGCAATGGCTGTCGTTACCCACAACGTGCCCTGAATAGGTAAGGCTCAAAACACAAACCCACCTCCATAGGTATCACAAGGGATAAGAACCTAGATGTAATGCTACCCAATGCCAGAAGTCTAAACAGCAAGATGCATGCAGTGTAAACTCACGCAGTATGGAGAATGTTGATATCTGTCCTGTAACAGAAAACTGGGTCAAGGCTCACAACAGCACCCTAACACTACCAGGTTACACCTCATACAGTGCAGGCTGGAGAAGTTGTTTGACCGCAACTGAGCTACAAAATATGAGTATCTTTTGATTATTTTAACAGATTACTGTTTTTATAATTTAATATATATAAAGCACTTTGTCTATTCAGAATCTTCAGAAATCTTTATCTGTTTAAAAACTTTCAGAATCTGTAGTGCTTGCTGTCTTAGGCTATTGTATAAACTGAAACATTTACTCTGTGTAATTATCTCTTGGCTAGTGGGGGCTGGTTCTTTTGTGTTCTTGTAAAAAAAAAGTTGTTGTTCTGGTCTTTGTCTTTGCACACAGTGCAGGCTGGAGAAGTTGTTTGACCACAACTGAGCTACAAAATATAAGTATCTTTTGATTATTTTAACAGATTACTGTTTTTATAATTTAATATATATAAAGCACTTTGTCTATTCAGAATCTTCAGAAATCTTTATCTGTTTAAAAACTTTCAGAATCTGTAGTGCTTGCTGTCTTAGGCTATTTTGTCCCACCCTACCTCCCTGTTGGTGTCTTGCTCTTATACTTGGTGGCTTTGCAGTTGCCCGCCCCTACTGTGACACACCTCCCAGTCTAGTGTCATTAGCTCATTTTTCTTAATACAGAGAGAACATTTGATAAGGCCTTCTGTTCCTCCTTTTTCCCTTTTCAAAAAGTAAAACAAAACTTTTTTTTTCCTTTTTCGCCTGAACCTTCTTGTGTTCTGACTGTCCTTCTCAAACATATTGGAAATATACAGTATATTTCAGAGCATTTGTTATAACTGTATTTGCTATAACTGATTTAAGTACTTTTTTCTGGCTTTTTGAATATTTACTGCTTAGCGACTGCATCTTAGCCTGTTTATACAGCTCTGCATTCTATTTAAACTGTTTTTGTGTTGATTAACTGTTTTGCACTCTTAAAAAGTTATTTGTTGCTTAATTTTGCCTGTAGGCTAACACACTCAAGTGTGCTAGCCACTTAAAAGCATTTATAGCATTTAGTGTCTGTTTTTGTCCTTGTCCCTTAAAAAAAAAAAAATCTCTTGTTTTCCCACCTTACTGAACTAGAGTAGTCCAGTTTCAGAGTTGCTGATCCCTGGGCTTTGTTTTTAGTTCCTGTTACTGATCCATTGCCTTATTAGGAAGGAGGAAGTTTCTTTGCTTACCAGTGGGAGTGGGAAGCACTGAGCAGCCTTTTGTCCGAATTGGTGAAGTTTCAGCCAGAAACTAGTAGTCTATTGGTCGTTTTGGGCCAATTCTAGCTCCTTTCAGCCCCTGCTATAAAACACGCTAAACACGCGTTTTCCAGCTTGTACCAACTCTGCACAGATCCTCGTGGTGGCCTGCAGAGTGATCCAAGCAGCAGAGAGCTAAAGAGTGACTTTCTACCAGATATAAGTATTTTTGTGGCTTTCTCACTGTTATTAAGCTAGCGACTGCATTTCGCCTGTTTTACTGCTACTTTAAGTGATTTCTGCATTTTACACTGTTTATTGCACTTTAAGTTACTAATTGTTGCAAATTGTTTCTGTAGGCTACACACTAAAGTGCGCTAGCCGATTTACAGTATTTATAGCATTTACTGTCTGTTTTTTTCCTTATCTCTGTAATAAAACAAAAAAATCTCTTGTTTTCCCACTTTACTGAACTAGAGTAGTCCAGTTTCAGAGTTGCTGATCCCTGGGCTTTGTTTTTAGTTCCTGTTACTGATCCATTGCCTTATTAGGAAGGAGGGAAGTTTCTTTGCTTACCAGTGGGAGTGGGAAGCACTGAGCGCCTTTTGTCCGATTTGGTGAAGTTTCAGCCAGAAACTAGTAGTCCATTGGTCGTTTTGGGCCAATTCCTAGCTCCCTTCAGCCCCTGCTATAAAACACGCTAAACTGTACTGCTGATCTAACCAGCATATCCTATAACTGAAAAGTTCATCTCTACTTGATTCCCAAGTAGACTATTCTCTATCTGTAAAGCCTAGCACTTACTCCTACAGTACTTGCACCTTGATAAAGCACTCTTATTATAGATAGTACCCCACCAGCCTAAAACCCACTTCCCCGAGTCCTTTGAAAGTTCTTTATCTACTACTTCTAGTATGTCGAGGGATCAGTTGCTAGTGTCCTCTCCAGCTCAACTGGTGAACCTGGGAATATTGAGGCAATGTTACAATTGCCTCATGTACCTGAACAATCCTCTCCTTCTCCCACAAAACACAAATACATGCGAGAGATGCAACTATACGGCCAAACTGGAGGCTGAGCTCTCTCAACATAGGACTGGCAAGACCAGACAGGAGGAGAAGGTAACCACACACAATACATACCCAGTCACACATGGTACCATCACAACTTCAAATCATACACATACTCACACAAAGACATACTCGGAGGCTCTGATCAAAATTTACCAAAACAGCAGAGGCCACCAAAGCAGACACCCAAACAACTACCACCTCACGACCCAACACATGCAACACATAGACCACACAGTCAGAGTGTCAAACAGTCACAGCCCTTAAGGCCAAACAAAATGCCAGACACACTTGTCATTGGTGATTCCATAGTCAGACACACTGGCGTCCGCTCACCAGACTGAGTAAGGAGAAGGTCACAGTAAGCTGCCTGTCGGGCGCTAGAATCCGCCACATAACGCAAGCACTCAGGTCTCTCAACAGCAGGTACAAGTACGACTCAGTCATTGTCCACGCTGGTGTCAACGTCCTGAGACGTACCTCCTTGGACTACATGAAAAGGGACATCGAGGAGCTCTCTGATTATGTAGCCCAGGCAGGTATGACCCTGACCTTGAGCAGTATCCTACCTTCACCTAGAATGATGCCACAATACAGTGATAAGATGATCAGCTTTAATAATTGGCTTAAATTCTGGTGTCATTCAAAGGGGATCCAATGTCTGTCTGCCTGGGATGACATGCTGGACAAGCCACGCTGCTTCGCAAGGGACGGCTTGCACCTGTCACCCCTGGGCTTCCGGATATTGGCAAAGGCTCTTGCCACCCCATAGTGCCTTTTTAGGCAAGGCTCAAATTCTAAACCTACCACCCTAGAACACCAAAAGGAAAAAAACTAAGGGTAATGCTGCTCAATGCCAGAAGTCTCAATCTCAAGATGCACGCTCGAGGCCCTTCTCAATATGGAGAACATCGATGTCTGTGCTGTGACAGAAACCTGGTTCAAGGCTCCTGAGAGCACCCCAGCACTAACAGGTTTCACCTCATATCATGCGTTCGGCCCCAAAATCCGGACAACACCAAGAAAGGAGGGGTGTCCATATTCATAAAGGACACCCACACCTCAAGGTTGGTGGCAACGATGCATCGGAGACCATCCAGGTGCAATTAACCATAGGCAAGACTGCTCTGCAATTTGTAGCATGTTACAGGCCACCCTCTCAAACTCAGGAACCTCACATGGCCTTCCTGAAAACATTGGAGGGATAAATGTATCTCCAAACACCATCATACTAGGTGACTTCAACTACCCTAATATAGACTGGGAACACTACTCAAGCCCGAACACTCTAACCCAAAGATTCCTGGAGTTCATAAACTCAAATGCCATGGAACAACTAGTCACCATCCCCACAAGAGGTGAAAACATACTTGATCTCATCATCACGAACATGGGATCAAAATGTTCAACACCGAAGTATACCCCTCACTGGTGAGATCAGATCATAAACTAATCTCGCTGGAGGTCCTCATCCGCCCCACCTGAAACAAAAAGACCACAGTGAAAAACTTCTCAAAAGCCGATTTCACACTTCTAAAAACTAGTGTGGTCTCCTTTAAGGCCCCTGAGCCAGTGGTAAACATTACTCAAACCACTGAATCACTTACAAATGCCTTCTACCAGCACCTACAAGACTGCATGGATCAGGCAATCCCAAACAAAACTAAGACTCTCTGTACCAAAGGCAAGCGTCCAGTCTGGTGGTCCCCAGCCATAAACAAGCTCTACAACAAAAGGAGGAAGCTACTACAAGATAGAGCAAAATCCTTGAAAGGTAAGACACCTTTGATCATTATAAGTAAAAAACTAAGAGCTCTCATAAAATCATCAAAGGCAAATTTTGAGAGAAAAATCGCCAAGGACTCTAAAGACAATCATAAGGCCTTCTTTAGCTATGTTAGAAACCTAGGAGGAAACTCCCAGATATGCTCAGAATTAGTTCAAAATGATGTGAAAATTACTGAACCTACACACATTGCTAACATACTGGCTGACAGGTTCAGTGCAAACTTCTCCCCCCCCCCAAAAGGAGAGATATCTATTCCAGAGGATTGTAGCCTTCCAAACATCTCCAACGCCCAGGTGAGAACTGCCCTCACTAAGGCAAAAAACACAGCATCCATGGGACGGATGGTGTCCCCGGCTGTGTGCTTCATGAACTCAACGAGGAATTAAACCCACAGTTAGGACAGCTGTTTAATCTTAGCCTCACCTCAGGATACGTACCCAAGGAGTGGCGCACGGCGACTGTGGTCCCACTTCATAAGTCGGTGCCTCCACAGACCCTGGAAATTACCGCCCCATTAGCTTGACAAGCCTTATCTGCAAAGCCATGGAGAGGATCATAATGGAACTCATAAATAAAGACATAGGGAACTTGCAGACTTTGGATCCAACCCAGTTTGGCTTTGTCAAAGGCAGATCCTGCCTCTTAAACTTGGTTGACTTTTGAGACAGTCACCAAGGCCATTGATGAGGAAAGGCAGTCCATACAGCCTACCTCGACCTGGCAAAGGCCTTGACACAATACCCCACTCAGGTATCATCGAAAAACTCATCAGCTTGAATGTAAACCCATACATCACAAGATGGGTTGCAAACTGGCTAAGCGACAGAACCCACAGGGTCAGAGTTGCTGGAGCTATGTCAGACTCAAAGCCTGTCACAAGTGGTGTCCCACAGGGCTCAGTCCTGGGTCCACTCTTGTTCGGCATCTACTTTTCTGAAGTACAAGCAAACACAGGAGGGTTATGGCTGACAAAGTTTGCAGATGACTGCAAACTGGGCCATAGTCGAAAACACATCTGACACAGATATCCTCCAGAAGGGTCTCACAGAAACGGATAACTGGTGCCAGAGCCATGGCCTGAAGTTAAATGCCAAAAAATGCATAGTCATACCCTTCGGGAAAAACAAGGTTACCCCTAGCTACCATATAGGTGGCAATCCACTGAGCACAGAAAAAGTCATCAGGGATCTGGGGACCCAAGTTGACAGTAGCCTTTCGTTTGACACTCATGTTGCTAAAGTAGTTAGGAAAACCTTCTATATCGCCCAACTGATCATGAAGGGATTCACATCTAGATCAAGGGAGGTCATCGTCCCCCTGTACTCATAACTCATTAGACCTATGATTGAGTACAATGCCCCGTTCGGAATGTATCTGACCAGACACCTGATGCAGCTTGAAAGGCCCCAAAAGTTCCTCACCAAAAGGATAAAGGGTCTCAAAAATATGTCTTATGCTGCCCGACTGAAAGAACTCCAGCTCTATTCAGTCTCATACCGCTTGCTCAGAGGTGACCTGTGCCTGACATATAAGGCCATGTCAAACCCAGATTTGATGAATATGCTTCACCTCAAAAAATCTAGATCCCTCAGAACCACAAGGGCGGGAGACTTAAACCTTGACATGGTTATAAATAGAACGTGCTGGAGGGACAGATTCATCACCCAGAGACTCCCTATGCTGTGGAACAAAATCCCGGTACATGTGAGGCAGAGCACCTCGTTGGCCTTGTTCAAGAGGAATCTTGACCAATGGATGGGAGATCGCAGATATACCTCAGGGATTACTTCAGTGTCACTGCTTGACAGAGGCACAGAAAAATGATAGGCATAGTTTTTATTCAAACTAAAGGGGTGGCGAAAGGCACATAACTATGGGCTAGGCTTATAAATGCCCTTGGGCAGATAGCCTAGTATGAACCTATGAACCTATGAACCTATACTGTGCTGTACAGCCTCAAAACATGGAACAAGCTACAAAAGGAGGGTGACTAGGAATAATTGTCAAGGATAACCACACCCCCATGTTGGTACCACAACAAGAAGCAGCATGGACTAGCCATGGTCAAGTAACAGTGGCTAAAACTGCTTCCCAGTTTATAGCCTGCTACAGACTACCATCCTAACACCAGGAACTGCACCTGGCCTATGTTGGAATACATGAATATATCAAGCCCCCCAAACCACATTATATTGGTTGACTGAAAATACCCAGACATAGACTGGGAGCATTATACAAGCTCCAACACTGTAGGAGAAAAGTTCCTAGAATCCATAAACCAAAATGCCCAGGAACAACGTACCACTCCCACAAGAGGGGTAAGCATGCTGGATGTGATAATCAGCAACATGGGTACTGGATGGCAAGATGAGAAGTGTATCCCTCACTGGTAAAACCAGACCATAGAGTAATCACACTGGATATACACATCCTGACCACAGTCCCTGGCCAGAAAACCACAGTGAAAAACATGTGTAAAGCAAAAGTTGCACTCCTCCAAACTGATGTGGAATCCATTAAAGGCCCTGTGCAGGTGCAAAATATGGGCCACACCTCAGAACCTGTTATACAGGCATTCCATGAACACAGCCAGGAATGCTTGGATTATGCAATCCCAAATAACAACAAGACACAATGCCATACATGCAGGCATCTGGCATGCTGGACTCCAGCCATTACCAAACCATGCAAGAGAATGAGGAAGCTACTACATGATAGAGCAAACATAAAAAGGGAAGTAATCACTGATCAGTAGTATGACAATAAAATATGTCCACACATACAATCCACTAAGGTCAACAAGTTGAATCTGTGAATCCTGAGGCAATGTTACACCTGCCCCAAGTACACAGACAACCCTCAACTCCCCCCAAGAAATACAAATATATGTGAGAGATGCAACCATTTATCCAAACCGGAGGTTGAGCACTCTCAACTCAGTACTGTCAAAACTAGTCAAGAGGAGAAGGTAACCACACACACCACAAACCCAGTCCCACATAGACCTATCACAACTGCAAACCAAAGACATAAACACAGAAAAACATTCCCGGAGGCCCTAATTACAAACACACCACACCAGCAGAGGCCTCCAAAGCAGACCCCCAAGCAACCACAACCTCCAAACATAGCACATGCAACACATAGTACACAAAGCTGGTGTGCCAAACAGTCACAGGCCAGAAGGAGAAACAACATGCCTGATACAGTTGTAATAGGTGACTCCATAGTCAGACACACTGCTGTCCCGCTCACCAGACTGAACAAAGGAAAGGGTACAGTAAGCTGCCTGTAGGCTGCTACAATACGCCACATAACACAAGTACGCAGGTCACCCCAAAGCATGCTGGCGTGAATGACCTGAGATGTACCTCCTTGGACTACATGAAAAGAGACATAGATGAGCTCTCCGAGTATGTACTCTAGGCCGGTATGACACTGACCATTTGCTGCATCCTACCCTCACCAAGAATGATGCCACAGTACAAACACAGAATGATCAGCTTTAACAAGTGGCACAATTACTGCTGTCATTCCAAGAGGATCTAATGTCTGTCTGCTTGGGATGTCATGCTTGACAAGCCATGCTGCTGTTCCAGGGATGGCTTGCACCTGTTACCCCTGGGTGCCTGGATATTGGATAAGGCTTTTGCCACCTCCATAGAGCCTTACGTAGGCAAGGCTGAAAAGACTTATCCACCACCCTAGAAAACATAAGTGGTAAGAAACATAAGGGTAATGCTGACCAATGCCAGACTTGTAAACCGCAATATGCATGCTCCTGAGGCTTTCCCCAGTATGGAGAACATTGATGTCTGTGCAGTGACAGAAACCTGCTGCAAGCCTCCTGACAGCACACCAGCACTACCAGGTTATACCTCACATCATGCATTATGACCACAAAACCTGGACCAAAACATAAAAGGAGGGGGAGTATCCATATTCAGCACAGACACCCATACGTCCAGGTAAATGACAATTCACGAAGCATCGGAGACCACCCATGTGCACCTAACCGTAGGCAAAACTGCTGTACAGTCTGTAGCATGCTACAGACCACACTCTTACACACAGGAACCCCAGCCAGCCATCCTGAAGACACTGGACAGTATGAATGTCCCACCAAATACCAAACAAGGTACTCACAAATTACCACATAGGTGGTAAACCATTATGTATGAAAGGAGTAATCAGGGATCTAGGGACACAAGTGGACAGTAACCTGTTATGTGACACTCACATTGCCAATCTGGCTAGGAAGACTGTCTATATTGGACACCGTATCATGAAAGGATTCACATCTACGTCAACAGAGGTCATTGTGCCCCTGTACTGTTCTCTTATCAGACCCATAATCTAGTACAATGCCTCATTTGGGATGTACCTTACCTGACACCTGCAGCAGTTAGAAAGACCTCAAAGGTACCTCACCAAGAGGATAAAGGGTCTCAAATATATGTCATATGCTGCCTGGCTGTAGACACCCCAGTCGAATGCAGTCACATACTGCCTACACAGAGGCGTTGTATGCCTGTTGTACAAGGCCATGTCCAACACAGGAGTAATGGACATGCTCCACCCCAGAAAACCAAAAGCCATCGGAGCTGTGAGAGTGAGAGATGTCATCCTCAACACATAATGAAATAGGATGTGCTGGAGGGACAGATACATAACCCAGAGGCTCCCTACACCCTGGAACAGAATCCCACTCCATGTTAGGCAGAGCCCCTCACTGACACTCTTCAACAGGAATCTTGCCAAGTGGATGGATGATCGTAGATGTACACTGGGGGTCTTCACTGTGTCACGTCCAGACAGAGGCACAGTAAAGTAAATCATAAATGGCCATAATATTCATATAGCAAGGGGTGGCAAAAGCCACACACACTCTGGCTAGGCTTATAAATGCCCTAGGGTGGATAGCCTAGTATGAACCTATGAACCTATGAATATACAAATTGTACAGGACACTAAGGATAATCACAAGGCTTTCTCAACAGATGGTAGGAACCTTGTTGGGAATTCACAGATATGCTCTGAATCACTCAAATATTACAAACAACATACCAAACACACACACATATTGCCAACATACAACCTGACAGGTGCAGTGCAACCCCCACCCCCACCCAGAATGCAAAATATCTATCCCAGCAGACTGCTGGCCCCCTGACATTGCAGATGCTGAGGTAACAGCCAGCATCTACAAAGCAAAACACATAGCAGCAATGGTATGAGATGGTGTCCTGGCCTGAGTCCAACATGGACTCCAAGAAGAATGGAATGCCAAATCACACTACTGCTCAATGTCAGCCTTACCACAGGATATGTACCCAAAGAGCAGTGTACAACAACAGTGGTCCTTCCCAACAAAGGTGTTGCCTGAATGGATACTGCAAACTACCACCCCAGAATCCTGACAAGCTTGGTCTGCACAGCTATGGAAAAGATCAGCATGTACCGCAGACATAAAGATACTGGGGACCTACTGACACCGGACCCTACCCAGTGTGGCTTTCTTAAGTGCAGATGCTGCCCCTTAAACATGTTTGACTCATTTGAAACAGTCATTAAGGTCATTGATGAGGGCAATGTGGTCCACACAGCGTAGCTGGACATTGCAAAGGCTTCCATACAATACCCCACGTGTTCATTATAGATAGGCTCACCAGCTTAAATATAAACCCCTGTGTCAGTAGAGGGGTTGCAAACCAGACCAAGGACAGAACTGACATGGTCAGACATGCTGCAGCCATGTCAGACTACAAACCAGATATAACTGGCATCCCACAAGGCTTGGTCCTGGGACCTCCCTCGTTTGGTATATATGTCCCATAGGTACAGGCCAACATGGAAGGACTGTGTCTGAACATGTTTGCAGAGGACTACAAACTGGCCACCATATCTGACCCTCCAGCTGACACAAGCATCCCACAAAAGAGCCACATAGAAACAGACAACTGGTGCCATAGCCATGTCAGCAAGCTAATTGCAGAAAAGTGTATAGTCGACCCCTGTGGATATACAGTAAGTGCCCACCAATTACCACATAGGTGTTAACCCATTAAGTACTTAACATGTAATGAGAGACCTGGGGACACAAGATGATAGATATCCTGCATTGGACAAACATGTGGCTGTAGTGGTTACAGAAACATACCATATACCCACCTACCATGAAGGTTGTCAGATCTAGATAAGAGGAGGTCATTGTGGCTCTGCAGTCATCCTTCATCAGCATTACAATTGACTACAATAGCCCCTGTGGGATGTACCTCAGCAGACACCTCCATCAACTGTAAAGTCCCCAAAAGTACCTCACCAGGAGTATCAAAGAGCTTGAACAGATGCCATGTGTTGCCTGATCAAACAAACTGCAGCTCCACACACTGCCATACTGCCCACCCAGAGGCAAGCTGTGCCTGATGTATAAAGCCATGTCCAAGCTGGAATCAATGAACATGCTGCACCTTGTACAATCTGAATGGCAGTGAGCTATGCATAAGAGAGACCTGAACCCCAGCACTGACATACATAGGACAAGCTGTACTGAATGATCCATAACACAGAAGCCACCCCCACTTATGAGTAAACTCCCAGTACAGGTTAGCCAGAGAGTCACTCATCGACTCTCCTCAAGAGGAATCTTGATGAGTGGATGGGAGATGGTAGGTTTACCCTGGGTATCACTGTTATGTCATGGGTAGACGAAGGCACAGTATACTAACCATGACATATGTCATGGCAAACTCCACCTACAATGTGTGTCGAAGGACAAACACACTCTCCGACTAGCATTAGAAATGACCTAGGGCACATCGCTAGTGTTTGCCAATGTACACCTGCTGCATATACCAATCTCTACACAGAGATGATGTGAGTACCCTACAAGTACAGCGGAAGAGGCCAAATCTCCCAGTAATGCAAATAGCATGCTCTGCTACTGCGTCTCTCACTACTGTCATAGCACAGTTAGTTATGGCTTTGAATTCCACACATGCCACATGTGTTTTTGTCACACAGAATGCCCATGTGTGTGGGTTGTTGTTCACAATAATGCATGACATTGATTAAACCAGCAATGGCAATGGACACAGATGATGTATGTGTGTGCCAAATACACATATGTACCTGTGACCTTCAATAGTTCCCATGGGTCATACCAGCCTGTGCCACATGCTCAGAGAGCCCTTCCATGTTCCCTATCATGTAGTCCAGGGAGGTACATCACAGGTCAGTCATAGTGGCATGGACAATGACTGAGTCATATGTGTCCATGCCTCTGACTGACCTGTATGCTCGTGTCATGTGGTGAACCATAGTGCCCCACGGGCATATCACTGTGACCTTCACCTTGTCCAGCCTGGTGAGCATGACCTCACTGTACTGGACAATGAAGGTACCTAACACAACTGTAGCAGGTGTGTTGTCTAGCCGTACAGGCTGTGACTGTTTGGCACACAGGATTTGTGTGCTATGTGTTTCATGTGCTGTGTTCTGGCTTAACATATGCCTGTGTGCCAGCTGCAGAGGTGTCTGCTGCTCAGGCAGGATGCTATTCTGAGGCTCCACGAATGGCCCAGTGTGTTCACGTGTTTGGATTGCTGTCAGTGTAGGTCTACATTAGACTGGTATTGTAGTCACTGTAGTATTTCATGCCACCTGACAGGTTATGCCAGTACTGGGTTCGGAGTGCTTAGTCCCCAGTTTGGCTATGTGGTTGCGTCTCATACATGAGTTGTACATCCATGTGTAGGGGAGAGGGTTGACTGTGTACATGTGGCAGCTGTGACATTGCCACATGACCCACATATACCACAACTGTACCATAGAGGTGACTGACAAGTGACCTTTGCACATGCTACCATAGTATTGTGATTGCCATGGTGATTAACAGCACATAGGGCCAATGGGAAACAAGGTACATAGGTTCATAGGTTCATAGGTTCATAGGTTCATAGGTTCATAGGTTCATACTAGGCTATCTGCCCTAGGGCATTTATAAGCCCAGCTAGAATGTGTTTGGCTTTCGCCACCCATTTTAAATTAATTTGCCATGCCCTTTTCCGAGGTTAGTATACTGTGCCTCTGTCTAACAGTGACACAGACGTGATACCTGGGGTAAACATACAATCTCCCATCCACTCATCAAGATTCCTCTTGAAGAGAGTCAATGAGGGACTCTGCCTAACCTGGACTGGGATTGTATTCCAGAGTGAAGGGAGCCTCTGGGTTATGAATCTGTCCCTCCAGCATGTCCTATTTATTTCAGTGCTGAGGTTCAAGTCTCTCGAGCGCGTAACTCGATGGGATTTGGATATTCTGAGGTGCAGCATGTCCATTAATTCCGGGTTGGACATGGCTTTATATGTCAGGCACAGATCGCCTCTGAACAGGCGGTATGCCACTGAGTAGAGCTGGAGTTTCTTTAACCGGGCAGCATATGGCATCTGTTTGAGCCCTTTGATCCTCCTGGTGTGGTACTTTTGGGGTCTTTCCAGTTGCTGCAGGTGTCTGGTAAGGTACATCTCAACAGGGGCATTGTACTCAATTATGGGCCTGCTGAGGGATGAGTAAAGAGGCACAATGACCTCCCCTGATCTAAATGTGAATCCCTTCATGATGAGGTGGGCTATATAAAATGATTTTCTAACCACTGTGGCCACGTGGTTGTCAAATGAGAGATTGCTATCAACTTGGGTCCCCAGGTCCCTAATTACTTATTCTGTACTTAATGGATTACCACCTATGTGGTAATTTGTGGGCACTGTTTTTGCCAAAGGGGATGACTATACACTGTTTGGCATTTAGCTTGAGGCCATGGCTCTGGCACCAGTTGTCTGTTTCTATGAGGCCCTTTTGGAGGATGCTTGTGTCGGCTGGAGAGTCAATTATGGTGGCCAGTTTGCAGTCATCTGCGAACATGGTCAGCCACAGTCCTTCCGTGTTGGCCTGTACCTCCGAGAAATATATACCGAACAAGAGAGGTCCCAGGACTGAGCCTTGTGGGACACCACTTGTAACTGGTTTGGAGTCTGACATGGCTCCAGCAATTCTAACCATGTGGGTTCTGTCCTTGAGCCAGTTTGCAATCCATCTAGTGACATAGGGGTTGATATTTAAGCTGGTGAGCTTCTCTATAATGCCCAAGTGGAGTATTGTATTGAAGGCTTTTGCGAGGTCCAGGTAGGCTGTGTGGACCACCTTCCCCTTGTCAATGGCCTTGGTGACTGTTTCAAAGAAATCAACCAGGTTTAAGAGGCAGGATCTGCCCTTAACAAAGCCGAACTGGGTAGGACCCAGTGTCTGTAGGTCCCCAATATCTTTATTTATGAGGTCCATGATGATCTTTTCCATAGCTTTGCAGACCAAGATAGTCAGGCCTATGGGATGATAGTTTCCAGGATCTGTTGGGGTAACACCTTTATGGAGAGGGACCACTGTTGCTGTACGCCACTCTTTGGGCACATATCCTGTAGTAAGGCTGAGATCGAACAGTAGTTTTATGTTTGGGTTTAGCTCTTCTTGGAGATCATGTAGGACATAGCCCGGGACACTGTCTGGTCCCATTGTTGCTGTGTTTTTTGCTTTTGAGAGGGTGGCTCTTACCTGAGCATCTGGGATGTCAAGGGGGCAGCACTGTGCTGGGATAGATATTTGCCCTTTTGGTGTGGGGGGGAGACATTTGCGCTTAACCTGTCAGCTAGGATGTTGGCAATGTCTGTGGGTTCGGTGTTTCTTTTGTCAATTGGGACTAATTCTGAGCATATCTGGGAATTACCACCCAGGTTCCTAACATAACTAAAGAAAGACCTGTGATTATCCTTAGTGTCCTGTGCAATTTCCTCTAAAAGCTGGCCTTAGACAATTTTATGAGTGGCCGTAGTTGTTTGCTAATACTGATCAGTGATGCCTTCCCTGTTTTGGGAATTTGCTCTATCATTTAGTAGCTTCCTCCTTCTATTGTATAGTTTGTTTATGGCTGGGGTCCACCAGACAGGACGTCTGGCTTTGGAGGATCGGGTCTTGGTTTTATTTGGGTGTAGTGTCTGTGATTAGTTAGCACTGGCATATATGACTGCTCACATGGACAAATGCCAGGTAAGTCATATGCAACATGTCACAGGCAACGTACATGTGAACAGGACAAACAGTGACGTTCTGTCAAATGAGACATGGACATACATATAGTAAGCTATGCAGATGTCACTAGGAGTCCACAGAAGCTGTGTGACTCTGCATTGCAAGTGGGATCAGTGTTCCAGGGTAACTGCAAGCAAGCATGCATGCAAACAAAGCTACAGTAAGCAGGGCTGCATGTAGTCCATTGTACAACAAACAAGCTGTACCACTTCCACTAGGTAACAGTACACATATGCAGGCACTATACACATGTACATGGAAATCCACAGGTCAGATGGCTAGGGTCCAATCTCAGCGCACACAAGTGTACAGACCATGTACCGTCAGGATGTTCAATAACTGGGTGGAAACCCAGGTGCTCATACCTGCAGTAATACACATGTCAAATAACAGACACTGAGCCTTCACTCAGTGGTTCCATACTTAGTAGGATGTATGCTACCTGGCCTGCCACTACAGTATCCCTGACATGTATGGGGACTCTCCCTCCTGTGACAGTTAGTTTTGTGTGTTGGGGCTGTCTAGCATGGTATGAGATGTGAGCTTGCAGTGCTAGGGTTCTCCTGTGTGTCCTGTATCAATCGTGTAGTACTGCACACATATCAACATCCTCATACATCCGCATTGCACAGTCCAGTGTGGGCAACATGCCACATGCAGTTTACATGTCCATCATTGCGTATCAATACTTTCATTACCTTATCCCCTGTGCTACCTATGTATGTAGCCTTCTGTTGACATCCTTACCACCAGTATGCCAACATGTGCAGATGATACACTATGGTACTTACTATGGGTGTAGACAACACTACATGACAATCATACCCTTACTGCATCAGGCATGCTGGGATATACCCACAATTATATCAGCACAGAGTAATGTTAACAACATGATACTATTACTACACATTTATGTAGTCACCCTGTGCATCAGCAACATGTTAACCTGTACCTGCACTGATGTTACAGATTGCAGGAGGTGGCACAGTTTCATCATATGCACAGGGTGTGAACTTGGTATGCCTGAGTCAGCCACCAATACCACCAATTGACATGTATGTGTATGTGTGTTGGTGAGGGACAGCAGTACAATGTGGGGCAATGTTGATGCAGCGTGTGCGTGTATGCGGTAGCCCTAGGTGTTGTCAATTCGCATGTGTGTATGGATGCACACAGTTCCACCTCATGGCTGCCATATACTGGTGTTTGTGGATAGCCACAGACTGTACCTGCCAGGTCATACAGATTAGTGTCTCTGGCCACGGACATGGTACCTGTGCCTTGCAGGGGTGCTACGGACCATATCCGGTACCAACCCAGACTGGGTACTGTCATCAGAAGCAGGTGTTCATTGACTGGACACAGATCCCTGTCGGGCCTGGCCAGAGCCATGTGCA
The DNA here is from genome assembly GCF_019279795.1 of Protopterus annectens. NCBI lineage: Eukaryota > Metazoa > Chordata > Ceratodontiformes > Protopteridae > Protopterus > Protopterus annectens. The sequence continues at coordinate 516,917,288 of NC_056746.1, read as the reverse complement.
TGTGGTCTCCTGGGGCGGTCTGATGACAGCACAGACCCAGCATTGCTGGGGCTGCTGCTGGCACTATGGGGGTGGCCGTGGCCCTGTTGTCGTCCGCGATGACTGCCAGCTGCTGCTGTTGCTGGCATACACCCACGTCGACGCCTCAACCGTCCACCATCGCCCTGGCTCATGGACATGTAGTTGTGGAACCGGTCTAATATGTCCCCACAATGTCTGTCTATGACATCAGTGAAATTACGGGTGGCAGCCGCAATGTCACGCATACTGTCAGTCATGGCTGTGCGACATGCTGTCAGCTCCCTCAGACCCTGTCTGGTGTACTGTTCCATACGTGACTGTGCCTGCAGGACAGCCTGAAACATAGCTGAGGTTGTAAGACCTCTGTGGACACGTCTGACAGGGGCAGTATGCCCACGGATGCTCCCATGAGAACCCCTGGACATCTGTCTGTGTGGTACCATCTCAGGGCCATGCCCATAGCTGCTGTGTGGGGACACATGTACCACAGATACCACATTACCCTGGTCAATGCCCACTGTATCCTCTCCATCACCTAGGGACATTGGTGACAAAGGGTGTATTGGCAGGATAACTGTGCGCATTGATGGGGTTGACAGCTGTGTACTGTCAATTGGCTGACCAATGACGGACCCTGGCATACCTTCCTGTGCCATTACACAGATGTCATCATTATCAGTACCCATGGCACCTGATTCAGGTTCCCTGCTGCATGACACCAGAGCAGTACCAGAACCTGTGGGAGGGAAACAGGAAACACAGTTTACAATGTCTACACAATATTACCAGTGATGCACACATCCACACATGCACAGGTCCACACATGCACACAAGAACACATGCACACATGCACAGGTGCACAGGTGCACACATGCACACATGCACACATGCACACATGCACACATGCACACATGCACAGGTGCACAGGTGCACACATGCACACATGCACACATGCACACATGCACAGGTGCACACATGCACACATGCACAGGTGCACACATGCACACATGCACTCATGCACACATGCACAGGTGCACACATGCACAGGTGCACACATGCGCACATGCACACATGCACAGGTGCACACATGCACACATGCACACATGCTCTCATGCAAACATGCACAGGTGCACACATGCACAGGTGCACACATGCACACATGCACAGGTGCACACATGCACACATGCACACAGTTGCACACATGCACACAGTTGCACACATGCACACATGCACACAGTTGCACACAGTTGCACACTACTCAGTATGCGAGATATCAACACACAGACACAGAGACACCTGCATGCATACACAGAGCACTACTCAGTGAGCCTAATATTACTATTACTATCAAGACTATTAAAGGTATTGTTAATACACACTCACCAGTATGGATAGGCTGCATTGCTGTTACACTGGAGGAACCTGCAGAAGTGAGGAAACTAATGTCAGTGGGCACAACTGTGCCATTGTTACTGAGTATGACACAGGTCAGTAGTACAAGAGTCGCCTTTCACAGGTCAGCTGCTGATATTGAGAATATCACACTTGCACATTAAATACTATGATGACAGCTACAAACCAAGGACACACCTCACACATGCATTAACTACCAGTGTACACAACAGTCAACTATACATATGGCATATTACCTGCACGCTCGTAGTCTTGCTGCTGCGTGGCTCCAGCCCCCATCATAATGCATGTCTGCTGCTGCTGTTGTTGGTGGTGGGCTGGAGCCACAACACTTATGAGTAGTCCCTCCAGTCTGTTGAGTGGGGGAATGTGTAGCCACCCCACAACCTGTGGCAACCTGTTGCCTGTGGATATCCGACGCACGCTGATGGACATTTCTGATTAAATCACTGCAGTGATGTCGTACCTGCTCATATGTCCTATTATGCGTGCCTATGTCATTTACCCGACGGACCAGGTCTTGCCACAGTGCAGCCCTCTCCTGCTGATTCTGGCTGGTGCGGGAAAAATGTATTGCATAATCCCGCACCAGGCTCTGGTGTATCTCCTCATCCTCAGCTGCTGAGTAAGCTGGATTGTGCTGGTGAGCCATAGTCCTGTAAAAGGAAATAACAGGATATCAGCTAAATATGTCAGCAGAATTTGGCACACATACTACACATGCTACTCGACTGTTGTGATCCAACATATCTCACATATATAGCATCTGTCTGTCTATTGGTGGATACACATGTAAATGGCCAGGTATCAGTGCTCAGCCAACAACTGTGCAACAGTACCTGGCACACTCCATATGACATACTACCAAACCCCAGCAGTCAGAACACTGATTCGGGTCCAAAGCACCTCCTCACTCTGGGGGTTTGTATCGAGGTACTGTATGGAGTACATCAACAACTACTGTGAGCTGACCACAAACTAATTGCCCTGGATATACATATCCAACCTCCACCACCAGCACAAACGACTATAGTGAATAACATTTCAAATGCAAGCATTACACTTTGTAACAGTGACATGGTATCCTTTCAGTCCATTGGGCCAGTGGAAGACACAACCCACAATGCTGACCCCTTCACAAATTATTTCTACGGACATCTCCAAGAATGCATGGATCATGCAATCCCATTTAAGACCAAGACACTCTCCACAAAGGGACAGTATCCTGTCTGGTGGACCCCAGCCATAGACAGATTGTATAACAAAAGATGGAAGCTACTGCAAGACAGAGCATAATTCCATAAAGGGAAGGCATGTCTGATCAGCACTAGTAAGGAGCTATTTTCTCACATACAAACATCCATGGGCAACTTTAAGAGGGAAATCAACAGGGACACTACAGATAACCACAAGGCCTTCTTCAGTTATGTTAGCAACCTGGTCAGAAACCCTCCAGTATGCTCATAGTTAGTACACAACAACAAATAATTCCCTGAACCCACAGATATTGGCAACATTGTGGCAGACAGGTTCAGTGCAGGTTTCCCCCCTCCTTCTCCCCCAGAATAAGACATAGTTATCCCAGCTGACTGTAACCTCCTTGTCATCACAGATGTCCAGGTGAGAGCCGCCCTCAGGAAAGCACGATACACAACATGAATGGGACCTGATGGTATCCCCGGTTGCATGCTACATGAACTCCAAGAGGAGCTAAACACACATATAGAAGTGCTATGTAACACTAGCCTGACTACAGGATATGTACCTGTACACTGGCGCACAGCAGCAGTGGTTCCACTACACAAATGAGGCACGTCTACATACCACTACAATACAACACAATACAATACATTACAATACAATACAATACAATATGATATTGCCCCTGGGACTACAGCAGCATACTGTTCTGCTACCATGACCATTGTGACACATGTGATGTGATGGTACCTGCTGCTGTCAAACAGTTACACAGGGTGACTCATATGGCATATTACCTATCTGACTAACATTCAGCAGGGGTATGTGTGACATGTACTCATGGGGAGTCTTGCTTCTTAACACTGTGTGGTATAATGCAGGCTATGTCTTATCTGTGGGTAGGAACCTATACCTCCACCATGTGCTCTCTATTGCAGTGTCACAGACGTCACACAGCAGTCATTTAGGTTGTGGATGGTGTGAGGTGTTACTATGGTTGTTGGACATCTGTCATGGGTGTGACTTAAGTATGTAAATCCAGGAGTTGTAACACTCTGTGGTGTTGTCAGTCACTGTGCATTGGTAATGTGTTTGAGTGCATTGTCACAGTGTTGTACATGTCACTGTGTCCTTCTCCATATCTGTAGCTGTCATGTGAGGTACATACCGTGGCAGCCATTATGTGGTGTGGAGGGGTACACTGACCTACATGTCCGTAGCTGACACACCATGTCTGGTGACACATACCATGTGCAGGTATTCCAGGAATAGTGTGCCACTGTGAATATCATTGGGGGGACTCTTGTACACATTTATCACCCTGTTCATCCCTGACACATGCAGTGGTGGGCAGCCAATCACATATCTGGTGGTTACTGGTGTAGGTGATTTGAAATGGGGTATGGTACTCCAGTTTTGACACTGGTGTTCACTCCATGCCTTTGTCACCAGGCACCTGTTGCAATACATCTGTACACATGTGCCTCACTCAGAATATATATACATCTCTCTCTCTCTCTCTCTCTCTATATATATATATATATATATATATATATATATATATGTATATAGATATATCTATATGTATATATATATATATATATATATATATATATATATATATATATATATATATATATGTCTGTATACATATACACATATATATATTGATGTACATATATTGCTATAGATATGGAGAGGGGGGGTGTGAGAGAGGGGGTGGGACAGGGGGAGTGTGAGATCGTCATATACAGTCATACCTGTAGATAGTCAGATCTGTCTGTCTATGTATATGTATCTACATATATCTATATCTGTATGTGTGTATTACATATATATGTTTGTACATATTCTATCTATCTACATCTGTCTATGTATTCCTACATCTCTCTCTATGTATGTATACATATATGCCTATTATATATATATATATATATATATATATATATATATATATATACATAGATACATATATTGACATACATACGTATCCATATGATAGATAGGTATATCAACATGTTTGTTTACAAAACTGTATACACACACTAACATACTGCTAAACATACATAACTGTGAAACCTACTTTGTACATTCCACTACAACCTACATTCAACTTACATTGATATGTGCACATAGATGCTCTCACATACAAATGTATGTACAGCCTTCACTGATAGTTGCTGTATGTCCCCTGCCCTTTGCACATCTTCATATACATATGGATACAGACCAATGACACATATGGAGGGTTCACAGTATGTAGACTTTTATAGTATTACTTTACATTACCTGTGTTTATCACAGCTGCTTGTGTTGCCATCTGGTTTTGTGTCCTGCTGCTCCACTTGCCAGTTGTCAGCTTTCAGGTGGTTGTTGCTGACCAGTTTTGTTTTTGTATGTTTAATTTTTTTTCTGTCTCTCTCTCTCTCTCTCTCTGTCTCTCCCTACCTCCACAGGGTGCAATGAATGTATTGCATGTGTGGACTGGGAGTACAGCATGCTTTTGTAGGTATCTGCATATGTCCATGTGATGGCCTCTGCACCAATTGTTAGCCAGCATTTGCTAATTGCATGCAGCCAGTTGTGTACTGATTGCAGTTCTCACTGTGATTTCAGGACAGTGCTATAAAAAGGTATGTGAGATAGGCGTAGCCCTTTCAGATTTTAAATGCAGGGACCATGCTGGTATGCTGTGGACACTGTTCTGTGAGTATAAAGGTTAGTATCTCTCTCATATTTCTGACTGTGTTGTAGATTAACATTTCTCCATTCATTTCTCCAGTTTCCTGTACTAGGTGTGTATGTACACTGACACCTAAGACTATTACTACTGTTAATGTGGGTGTGTGCACTTTCCTGTGGGACATGTGGTGTAACTGGTGTATAGCAGTGGCTCCTGCACTTTGTTGCTATGGCTTCAATATTTGCCCTTTACAGCCACTACTTGTATGCCTGCTAGGTGTCTTGATTGTAGTGTGTTGCTGTGGCTTTCCTATTTTCCATGTACATTCACACCTTGGAATGCTTGCTATATCTGCTAGGGTGTTACTGCATGCAGTGTGGTCTGGCCATGGTGTGGGCCTTGACATCTATTAGGGTATTTGAGTATGCTGCTGAGCAGGCCCCAGAGACTCTCAGGTGCATCTGTTATCTCCCTCATGGAATGGTGCATATCAGTGGGGTACACCCATTAAATTGTCTGGTATTCTGCAGTTGTGACTGTGGGATAGCATGAGCATATGTATTACTACACTATTTCTGCTGTGCAAGTGGTGCATACTTTCAGGACTTCATAGTTACCATTGCATGTGTTGTAACACCTTTCTGCCTACTGTTTGTACATTTCACATGGAGTCTGTGGGGCATCCCTGTAACTCAGTCACTGTTGCTATGTCTAGGCTCTTAACTATTCAAATATGGCAGTGTCAGACCTGTCAAGTGTACAGATATTTGCAGCTTGTTCACATTTCTGCCTCATATTTTGGTCAATATCTCATGAACAGCTCTTTCTGGCAAATCATTCTGGGCTCAAGTCAGAATATAGTGACAAACATTTAAGTTTCAGACTTCATACCCTTCCAAACATCCAACAAAATGCAGAACCTGTTACTCTCTGAACTGTCTAAGTTTTTGTAACATTATTTGGAATGTGTCCCTGTTTTTGGCCCTTTGCTCCACATATTTTACTACTTGGTCTGGATGTGTTCCTGTAAGAGGTTGTGGGATGTGGGCAGTGATTATCCTGCTGTGAGTATGTGTGTGGCTTGCAAGGTGCTACAGTGACATTATTACCTACTAGCTACCAACTAGCATGGCTGTTTCTGTTTGCACACTACTATTATAGAAATCCACTAGATTTGACAGTAAATATACATGACATGCTTTGTGTACTACACATCCTATATTCCCTTTACATTCATTCCTACTATTACATGATATATTTATTGTAGCACAATGTTCTTATATAACAGTCATGGCTTAGTGGTAAGTCAAGCAGACTAGTGTTTCCAAGGTCCTGGGTTCGGTACTGACAGTGGGATTTTATTTTGCTTTTGAACAGACTACAGGACCTGTCATTCAGAGCGACTAAGGCACTTTTAAGCAGTTGTAACCAGGTTAGCGCTGGTTTGCGCGGAGCTCCAGCATGCGCACTGGCGTTCAGCTCCGCGCACACCCGCTTACAACCGCTTAAAAATGCTTACTCTTGCGCACATCCGCGCTATTTTCTTTGAAAGAAATGAAAATGGGGAGACAGGACAGTGGTGAAAAAGGGGTCACAAAGAGGGTAAGACAGTAGGGAAACAAGCTTGGTTTTTGCAGGAGGAATGTAGGTAAGGCTCATAGCTGCCCATTTCTTCATCAGCAACAGCTGTGCATATGTTTGTAATTTGGTGTGACATTTGAAACCTTCCCCCCCTGAGAGAGGTGTAAGGACAACAATAATACTTGTTGTACAGCCAATTGTAATTGACAGTTTCCATGTCCAGCAGACATGTGTGTGAAATGGGCAGCTATTATGGGGCATAATTTTTTTGTGGGTACAGAGTGCCCTTTTTTTTTTTTCCAGATGAGAGTGGTATGTCAGGTAAAGGAAGTCGGTATAGCTGGGGAGGTAGGTTGCGTAGGTCAACAGACAAGACAAACAAGATGCATACAGGGGCGGTGTATGACATGTGTGGGGGGGTTACACAATTGACGGGGATGGATGTTTGGATATCCAGAGCCCAAGAGCCCACAGATGGCAACAGTGGAACTGATATCCCCATCCATGGGCAGTTGCCACTGTGCCTTCAATGCCCAGGATGGGGCTGTGCTGGGGGCTGTGTAGGCTGGGCAGCAGGCATGCCCATTAGTTGTGCCACCTGTGCCTCAAGCTGGCGTAGGGGCCCAAGAACAGCTTCCTGGATCTCCCTACGCACCACAGTCCGGACGCTGCAGAGGGTGAGTGGTGGTTCTCCTCCGGCCACACTTGCAGGGGGGGGGATGAGCCCCATCCCCTGCAGTGCTTCCACCCACAGGTGGCACAGGGCCACTGGAGGAGGGTCCGGACTGGGCACTACTGCCAGGTGCACTTGCCAGCTGAGGTGGGAGAGGTGGGTCCGCTGGAACCCCCTTCCCTGTCGTCCTATGTTTTGCATTATGTCATGACAGTTTGGGTTAGTAACATACAATACCATTCACAATTAGTTGTAACAGCATGTATTAGTATTCCCATTAACCAAACACCCAGATATTCACACCATTGAACAGCGAGCATAACACATGCATAATTTGAACAGCAATACACAGTCCAACAACATGCAGGGTTGATTGATGGCAACAGGCCATCAGGTTTGGATGTATGAACAAGGCAGATGCATCAACGTACATGAAAATATGTATGACCCAACAGGACAAATGTCCAGGGGTGTTAATTGTGATTGCACATACCAATTTCACGTGGAATGGATTATATGTGGTTATAGGGTAGGGTGAAGAAAATATAATTAACACCTTCAAATACCAATACATCTCCTGTACATTTCTAATAGCTGCAGATATATACACACTACAGTTCTACCTACAGTTTCCTATGTGATAACTACTTCAAGTTGGTGATAGGAATGTTACTGCTACATCAATATACATGTTTATTTTTATTCATACACGTTCATATCTGGCTCTTTTCAGCTACATCATCCTGCTACATTTGCTTTATATAGCTATAGACAACTGTGGATGTTTGGTATTTCAGACAATCATACTATCTGCATATTGCAGACTGAGAGCAACATATCCAGATTTTGGGATACACATTCTAGCTGCAGGAATATTTTGAACACATTTCGCAGTTTGGTTCTGCTTGTCACATTCATTTCATTCTGTACAGACTGCAGTATACTTTATTCAGGAGTTATTACTACTTTATTGGTGGATTTATAACTCTTTCTCACACTCTCTCACTTGTTTTATTTTTACAATTCAGGATGGTACTTACTTCTAGGCTTTATTGACATGTTTTACCTGTAGTTATTACAATCCTTTCCAACAGTCTCACTTCTGTCATGTTTCAGTATTTCAACAGGGATATATTTCACACATGTGTTTTGCTCATCTTCTGCAGCTGTACTTTTCAGCCTGCTGCAAGTTGTGTACTATTATATTACAGGTGGGACATCTTTATTTCAGACTTTATTTCAGACATTTTCATTTTTCTGTTTGGATTACAGACTGCAACACACTTGTAATCAAGCAATACTTGCAAACACTCTTACACTGTTACTTGCACATTTTATTACTTAGTGACTACACTGCACTCTTTTGCTAACTGTCATACTTTTATATTTATTTACAGTTACAGGGAGAGGATTACTGACCTGCCTGGTGGCGCAACCACACCAGCCTATCGTCATAGGCTCTGCGGTTCGCAGAACGGACACCTGCAGCTGTAATATAAATAAAGTAATATTGGAATACACATCTCCATAATATCAGCTAGGTTAATTTCTTACATACATAATTAAATGTAACTTACTCAGTAGTGGGGCGTTGAGCATTTGCCAGGCCTCCTGGATCCAAAGGTTCAGTTGGTCCTGCTTCCGTCTCTTCAGGTCCGCATGGTGGTGACGGATCTGCTCACCAGTCCTTGGAATCCCTGTGGCACTGGTAAGATCATGAGCCAACCGGTCCCACGCCTCAGCCCTATATGCTCCCCACAGGACCTGGCCCTGCATGAGTTGGGCCTCATGATTGTGGACAAGGAGCCAAACTATATATTTGGACTCCTCAACGCCCCGCCTCTGTGCTCAAAAGCAACTACCCTCACCTACTCCTGACATTCTGGCTGCAAGTTAGTTCTACAATTGGTTATGCTGTGTATTCCTGCCTATGGGGCTTATATATGCCGTTTTTCCTGCACTTATCTGTCATTGGCCATTTTGGAATTGTATCAGCTTCACAAAACCTGCTTTGTCATGCTCCTCTTTCTATTCATTCCTATATATTTGCTATTACTGCATTTCTAAGTACAGCTGTCATGGCTTAGTGGTTCAGTACCTTGACTATGGTGCATGTTATCCTGGGTTTGAACCTGGCCACTGCTTTTTATATTTTATGACTGTCTACACAGGCTAGGAGGTGTGTCTGTGTAAAGGCAGTTTTGTTACAGCTTGCTCAACGTTGCCCGTCGGTTAGCTTGTTGGCGCGGTGCGCAGCTCCGCGCAAATGGGGTATGCTGGTTTACGGTTCATTTGGCTGTCAGCACACATATTATGCTCAGCTCAGCTAGGGGCACACAGTTTCAGCGTGTTAAACCACTGCTCCCCTTCGGGCACTCATTTTGCACCTGTTAAACCATTGCTCACCTTCGGGCACTCATTTTACACCTGTTAAACCACTGCTCACCTACGGGCAGATGCACTCAACTTGTTAAACTGTAGCTCAGCTATAGGCACATCTGGCATTTTTTATTATTTTGTTATCTCACATTTCTTCAAAATAAATGGCCCATTTCATTACATTTTACATAAAATATAATTTTATATGTGTACATATGTGTCAGGGACTTGTTTCGTACTTATTTCACTAAAAATAAAAATTGATGTTGTGGGGGCTCGAACCATGACTGCCTGCTCTTCAGCCAACGTCTCTACCACTACACTATTGCTTTTTGGCTTACTTTGCATATTTAGTTCTTATATGCTTTTCCACTGACTGCTAACTGTGGCTAAGCTACGGGCACGCGCCGAAACGCACTCACGGGCAAACATGTTTACAATTTAAAAAAGATATATAACATGTTCATTTATATATTTTATGTTCATAGTCTGTGGGGGCATGTGTTGTGTTGTGTTTATTCACATTTTCATGGACTCTGTCGTGGGGGTTTACTTTCGGGACTTTTACTCTTCTGGGGGCGTGTCCGTTTGCAGGGCTCGGCCTACGGACACGCCCCCTACTGTCTTCCACGGACCGTGTAAGCCTTAGGTGTGATTCAGCATGCCCTCATGCATATGCATGACATGCTGACATCACACCGTTTAACTGCAGCCTCCGTGTAAGCCTTGTAACTCTTACATGGAGGCTTTGTGAATCCTGCCCACTGTGTATAGCACACACAATATTTCTTCTTTCAGATAAACATCACATTAGTGAAATAAAAAACTATTAAAATTTCTTTGATTTCATAATAAACCTAGAATAGCTTTATGTCATCACATTAAATGATGGGATCTTGCAGGAGTGAATTTTCCAGATATTGATACTTATATTAAAGCATCATTCATTTAAAATATATTAAACTGGGTTGATCCTAGTTATAACTCTAATGGGAAAACTTTACATTTTACTCTTCTTAAAAATAATAATGCTATATTAGGTAATAACTCAACGGATATAGATAATTTCTTTTTTTATTATCTTTGCAATTTCATACAGTATAAAATTCTCTGACAAATTCAAGCTATTTATGTTTTATGCAAAGACATTTAAAAACACTATTCTTTCTAATACAAGCATTAAAATGTGTTTTGAATCTATAATTCCTTTTAATATCACCATCAACTGTTTAATAAAACACATAGTCATGTATTTGCTATTTGGGAAACTAAGAATTTTATTTGTTGGCAACATTGTTTTAAAGAACTGAAAGTCAAAGACACTCAACTACTTATTATAGAATATGATTTGAATCCTCAAGAGTGGTTATTATTACAAAGTGTGAAAACACATGCACATGAATTATATTTATCACTCACTCACACTTTAAAGAAATTCCCAAATTAACTCATTTTTTCTATGAAATTTTATATAACAAATCAAAAATTGATAACTTAATTTCAAAACTGTACAAAATATTTATATAATACAAAAATAAATTTAAATCTTAAATTTTTGAATCATATTATACTGGGTCATAGGGCGGCTGCGGTGGTGCAGCAGTTAATGTTGCCACCTCACAGCAAGAGGTTCTCTGGTTCAATCCTCGGTTGGGGTGCCTTCTGTGTGGAGTCTGCATGTCCTCCCTGTGGTCGCGTGGGTTTCCTCCGGGTGCTCCGGTTTCCTCCCACATCCCAAAGACATGCTGCAGGTGGATTGGACACTCTAAATTGGCCCTAGGTATGCATGTGAGTGTGCCTTCTGTGGAAGGTTGGGCGCCGGGCTGGCAACTCGACACTGTAAAACTCCACTGCCATTCAATGTGCGGACACGGTGATCCGCTGTGGCGACCCCTAACCGGGAAAAAGCCGAAAGAAGAAGAAGAAGATTATACTGGGTCATAGGGCGGCTGCGGTGGTGCAGCAGTTAATGTTGCCACCTCACAGCAAGAGGTTCTCTGGTTCAATCCTCGGTTGGGGTGCCTTCTGTGTGGAGTCTGCATGTCCTCCCTGTAGTCGTGTGGGTTTCCTCCAGGTGCTCCAGTTTCCTCCCACATCCCAAAGACATGCTGTAGGTGGATTGGATACTCTAAATTAGCCCTAGGCATGAGTGTGTGCATGTGTGCGCCTTCCATGGAAGGTTGGGAGCTGGGCTGGCAACTCGACACTGTAAAACTCCACTGCCAATCATGAGTGGACAGGTGATCTGCTGTGGTGACCCCTAACCGTGAAATGAAGAGGAAAATGGGAAAAAAAAGACTGGGAAAAAAATTTCTTGGAGCTTCAACATTTTCTTTTTCTGAACATGTGTATGTTGCACATTGTTTGAATTTATTCCTCATTTGTAATTTTATTATTTTATCATCATTATTTGTTATTGTAATTGAATGTGTATTTCTTGTTCTTGAAAATAAAAGAACAATAAAGTTTCTTTGAGTAAAAAAGAAAGAATCATAGATTCAAGGTAACAATGCATTGATTTGTGCTTGGTATAAGTAAGAATGTTAAGAAATTAACTTGAATCTCAAAAGCAGCAGCATTTATATAGCCTGACTAGGTGGGACTTAAAGTTATTTTTTTTTAATTATCAGGTTTTCACGTTGTCTTATGTCCTCTGGCTTATCATTCTTGCAAACTGATTATTTTGGCAAATGCTCTTTCAATGACAGTAGTCTGGCTAGTAGGAGTCCTTCTGTACTGTGAAGTGAGTATGCTTGTGGTCTTTGACATGGTGTTGTTATTAAGCAAGGACAATACCTGTCACTGAGCAAGTTAAGGGTGAGTACATTTTAGTGAAGCTGTTGCTGTACTAGAAGCCATGTGTATTTAGATATAATAATGCAGCTGTGCTCTCTATGATTGGTAAGATGAACAAACCCGGTAATTTTATTTGCAGTTGTGTAAATGAGTGTGGTGTTTTTGGGAACACAGCAGGGATATAATTGCGAGGCCAGACCTGAGATATTCAGACCTGAGTATCAGTACAGTGAGTGCAACAGCCCACCTGTCTTATGGTATGAACAAGTATGAGACTTTTCTGGCCTGCTTCTCAATTATACTGATTTCGCAAGTGCTCAGAAGTGCACAGCATGTCTGGAATTTGGCATTCTGTGCTGGGCCATGTCAGGGAACTGTCTATCAGGTAGGTTGGTGGCTGATCCTTGGACACTGCTGTTAGGGATTGTGGCAGGCTTGTAATTTGCAGGCCACAGATCTGTTGGAGGTTCACGCTGTTGCAGGATTTGCTCCAGTTGCTATCTGAACTTGTAAGTATCCTTAGTTGTTCAGGTTGCCAGGAAGGTCCCACGTAACCTAGTAAGATAAAACCTTCCACGTCTTGTGCAGCACACATACCTACTGTCAGTACGCATGGCAGAAACCAAACCTGTAGCTTAGATACTTGCATTTTAGGCAGTGTGAACAATCAGTCTGCAAATATATTTACAATGACACTCAACAGAGGGTAGGGGGAGTGTCATCACATTTCAGACAAATGATCATATCTCTGGGACCATAGGGGTTATGAAGGAAGCATAAATGGAAACCCTTCAGCACAAATTGTTATAGTGGTAGTATTCCTTAGGTTTTTGGGTCTTAAAACTGAGTTTTATAGGGCACAGTAAACATAGTAACTGTTATATTTATAATATTTTGTTACCAACTTACAATATCTCAGCAACCACTCGGGTTGCATGGAAAATGTCAGTGGCATTTTTTTTCAGCTAGCTGAGAGCTTTCATATGAGACTAAGGAGTCTTGTCAGTGTTACTTGGTCATGAAGATATTTAGAAAATGTAAAAATTGTGGTTATATAGATTAATATAAAAACAACTGTTAAAGGGTCTGATGCCCATTTTTGTTTTGGGGTCATTGGGTTGCAGGGCTGTATGCATGCAGGGAATGAATTGGTAAGCCCTATACTTTAAATGAGTAGGTGTAGTAGTTCATTAAAGAGGGAATTGGTAAATGTCAGATGTGAGAGGTAGGCATCTTAACTGTATGCAGTCATGATTCTGTGTGTGGTATTTCTAACAGGAACCTATGTAAGGGGAGAAATAAGTTTTATTGTCTTATTATTCACCCTACTGATAGTATTTAATTTATTCATATTGAGGTGACGGTTGATGTTAAAAAGGGGGGGTCATAGTAATAAGGTGTTTGATGCATAGTCACAAGAGATATGGATAGAGGTTCATCTTTGTTCAATTTTGTAAAGACAAGTGGCTTAACTTGCTTTTCTTTTGCAGATAACAGAGGTATGGAACTGGAGTGGGCATCGGTTGGTGACCTGAATAAAGGGGTCTTGAAAGAGGATGGAGGCTGCTTCAATGGATGTTGCGGTCCCTTGGGTTGTGCACAATGAAGTCATAGATGACGGAGCACTGAGTGAGCAACTCTCAGTGCCCTGATGGAGGTTGATTTGAGAGTTAATGGATTCTGCTTGAGTGGATGTTTTGGTTGTTGAAGTGATGTACAATGAGGTCGCAGGTAATCTTTATTCAGTAGTTTGAGATAGTGTGGGGGCAAGTTGAGGCAGAGGACCATTTGGAGTAGTGTATTGCAGGTTTGGGGATTGTTATAGGGTCTGGGGTTTCCACAGGTGGGGTGATGTCACAACAATCATTGGATCATAGGAATCTACTTATATATGCGGGGATTGGTTGGTGCCTTGGCCATCAGAAGAGGTGAAAGATGGCAATGGAGTGGTTGTGCTGTCTGTTTGCAGAAGGTATATCACATCACATTAAGGTTAAAAGGCTTGCTGCAGGATTTTGGGGCACCTCTTTATACGCAGTTAGGCATGTTAGAATTGGGTGGAACTCTTGTGGTGCATTTACTGTTACCCTTCCAGCTTACTGTGTTGGTAGAGGACCCATGATGTAGTCTAATGATAGAAAGCATAGAATTGGTCATAGGGCGTGGTAGGTATTGGTAATGTTATATACTAGGTTAGGGTTTAGAAGGGAGTAACACAAGAAACTTTTAATTTATGCTTAAGTGAATTGTGTAGGTAGGGTTTTAGGAAAATTGTAGGCATGAGTGTGTTTGGGATATTTTGGGAACAGGGTGTTTTGTTTATGTGGGAGATAGAAGGTTTAAACAAAGCATGCTTTTGGAGTTTTCCAGCAGTTGGCCAAGTTGTACTTTACTAGTAGCATAGGTAGTATGGGGTTAAGGTTAGTTTTGAATGTTGTGGATTGGAGGTAGTGAATTTTGGGGTGGTTTAAGGTTATGCAAGTGTTGTTTTGCAAGTGGTTAGCACCTTAATCAGAAGCATAGTGTAGTACTATCTTACCCTTCAGGTGTGATATATTGCAGGAGTTCTTTGTTCCTGCACATCATAGGGAGTTTTCAGGAACTAGTTCATGGGGGACTCGAGGGAAGGAATATATTTCTACTACACAGTTTTCCATGATGTCTGAATTTTGGTTTTATAATTTGGTCCTTTTTCATAAAATGCTGTTTTTTTCTGGCAGTTAATGTTAGATCATTGAGTTGGAATTAAAATGTTTTTTTTTTTTCTCCCAGTAAATTCACGTCACTGCAAGACTGTTTTATCTTTCCAGGTTTGTGACAGCAATATTTTTATTTATTGATTGATTGATTTATTTATTTTACATTTGTTTACCAGGAAGGTTCGAGTGGACACAGGTCCATTTTCAGCAGAGGCTCGGGGAGAAAAGCTCCAGATAAAAAATACATAATAAAATCAAAAATAAAAATAAAAGTATGATTCAGCAACATTTACACAATGGGTATGTAGTATTACATAGTAAACGGCCTAATATAACATATAACAGAACAAAATGAGGTAATATTAATACATTGTTTTGTGTGGCAGTTAATACATAGTAGTGGCCTAAGGCAACATATAACATAAAAGATGAGAGCTTTCACTCATAGGCAGTAAATATCAAAGTGGTATATATTTTTCATCAGTTTCCCACAGTAAATACTACAAAATATGCATTCCTTAGGACAAACACACCCATATGAGAATTCTTTCCCATTGTGGTAGATGGACTACATAGCTATTTAGACTAGATGGAGAGTAGGTTGTTCAGTAAGCATTTATGTTGGCAAGTCACAGGAGCATAACCAGGTATTTGTATAATGTGCTCTGAGGAGCTTTTTGAATTGAGTGGAGATGCTAATGGAGGTTAGGTTGCAAGGTAAAGCATTCCAAGCTTTGGAAATGGAATAGCTGAAGAGGGATTTCCCTGCTTCATTGTTGTGTTTGGTGAGGCCTAGGTGGTTTTGGGTACTAGATTAATGTCCTTGTTGTGGAATAAGGAGTAATTCAATTCTGCAGGGCTGGGGTTTTCGTTGGGTAGTAATATAGCTTGTCTGCTAATGACAGCTGATCGAGTTTCAGTTGCTGTGGTAGCTCAAGCCAGTAGAGTTGTTTGAGAGATATGCAGTGATGGGTCCTGTGTGTGGCGTTGGTAGCAAATCTAGCAACCTTGTTATAACAAGATTCTAGTTTGTTTAGGTCAGCTTTGTGGAGATTGGTTAATATTGGAGATGCATAGAGGAGGGTAGATAACAGATGTGTCCTGGGTATAGTGGCTTTGGTTTGTTTAGTAAGAAATTGCTTGTTGCGGTAGAGGCCAAGTGTTTATGCACCTTCTTGATGATTTGTGCTATGTGAATGTCAAATCTAAGGTTGCTATCTATTTCCACACCTAATAGTTTAGTGTGGGAGGTAGGGGTGATCAAGGTTTTGTTACTGGATATGATGGAGAAGTTGTCATATGGAGGAGGGGATCTACAAGGACTAAAAAGTAGAAGTTTTGTTTTGTTAGGCTTTAGGATAAGCTGGGAGTTAGTAAACCAGATTTCTGCTAGTGAGAAGAATTTTTGGATGATGGATTGAAGGTCATCTAGTGTGTGGGCCATGCATATGAGGGTGGTATCATCAGCATATTGTACTACTGAGGCATTGGGTGCGGAGGATGATAGCTGATTGGTGAACAGTGAGAAGAGCAGTAGGCCAATAATGGAGCCTTGAGGGACTCCTAGGGATACAGGCAAGAGAGAGGATAGTTTGTTCTGCCACTTTATAGGTTCATAGGTAGGTACTAGGCTATTAGCCCTAGGGCCTATATAAGCCTTGCCAAAAAGGTACCCTGGCTTTCGCCACCCAAGAAAATTATTTTCCTGTGCCCCTGTCGAGCAGAGCCACAGAGGTGATCCCTGGGGTGAATTCCCTATTACCCATCCAATCATCAAGATTTTTCTTGAAGAGTGCTAATGAGGAGCTCTGTTTGACATAGATAGGTAGTCTGTTCCAGAGTATGGGAAGTCTCTGGGACAGGAATCTATCCCTCCAGCATGTTCTGTTTATTGTGGTGGCAAGGTTTAGGTCCCTAGAGCATGTAGCTCGGAGGGATTGGGATTTCTTTAAGTGGAGCATGTCCAACAGCTCTGGGTTTGACATAACTTTGTATATTAGGCAGAGATCGCCTCTGAGTAGGCGATATGCGATGGACTGAAGCTGGAGTTTTTGAGACGGTCTGCGTAGTGCATCTGTTTGAGGCCAGTAATCCTCTTTGTGAGGTATTTCTGTGTCCTTTCCAGTTGTTGTAGATGTCTTGTGAGGTACATACCAAAAGGAGCATTGTACTCTATAATGGGTCTAATGACTAATGAGTAGAGGGGAACAATGACCTCTTTTTCTCTGGATGAGAAACCTTTTGTGATGAGGTGAGCCATGTAGAAGGATTTCATGACCACTGTGGAGATGTGATTATCAAAGGAGAGATTACTGTCCACCTGTGTCCTAAGGTCTCTTTCGGTGTTAAGTAGACTACCACTTATGTGGTAGTTCACGGGTACAAAGTTTTGACCAAAGGGGATGACAATACACTTTTTGGCATTGAGCTTCAGGTCATGGCTTTGACACCAGGCATGTGTCTCAGTGAGGCCCTTTTGTAGTATGACCACATCATTAGGAGTTTCGATTATGGCTCCTAGTTTGCAGTCATCTGTAAACTTTGTTAGCCAAAGACCTTCTGTGTTAGCCTGTACTTCAGAGAAGTAGATACCAAACAGGAGAGGACCCAGGACAGAACCCTGTGGTACTCCACTTGTCACTGGTCTGAAGTCGGATTTGGAGTCTGCTACTTTCACAGTGTGGGTTCTGTCCATGAGCCAGTTGGCAACCCATCTTGTGACATAGGGATTTATACCTAGTTTAGTGAGCTTATCTATAATTCCAGAGTGGGGGATGGTGTTGAAAGCCTTGGCGAGATCTAGATAAGCTGTGTGAACCACCTTACCCTCATCTATGGCTTTGGTGACTGCTTCAAATAAGTCTATCAGGTTTAGGAGACATGATGTGCCTTTTACTAACCCGAACTGGGTAGGTTCCAGAGTTTGGAGATTACCAATGTCTTTGTTTATGAGTTCCATGATGATATGTTCCATGGCCTTGCAGACCAGGCTCATCAGGCTAATGAGGCGATAGTTCCCAGGGTCCGTCGTGGCTCCCCCTTTGTGGAGTGGGATAACCGTCGCGGTGCACCATTCAGTGGGCACAAAGCATGAGGTGAGACTATGATTGAACATGGTACTTAGGTAGGGTGCCAGTTCATTCTGTCGTTCATGTAGAACGCAGCCTGGGATATTGTCAAGTCCCATGGATGCTGTGTTCTTGGCTTTGGAGAGTGTGATTTTTACCTGTGCAGCCGTGATTACAGGAACTTTGCATTCTTCCGGTATAGAGATGGTCCCTCTAGGGGGTGAGAGGGGGGTAATGTTAGCACTGAACCTATCTGCCAGGATGTTGGCAATATCAGTTGGTTCTGTATATTTAGTGCCATTGTGCTGTAACTCAGAGCAGATCTGAGTGTTGCCATTGAGATTCTTGACATAGCTATAGAATGCTTTGTGGTTGTCTTTAGAGTCAGTGGCAATTTTGTTTTCGTAACTAGCTTTGGAGGATTTTATGAGGGATCTCAGCTTCTTACTGAGATTGACCAGGGAGTTCCTCCAGTCATGGGATTTTACTCTTTTTTTCAACAGTTTCTTTCTACTGTTGTAGAGTTTGTTTATGGCAGAGGACCACCAGATTGGCTTCCTTTTTTTTGGAGGATAGCATCTTGGTTCCATTAGGAACTTTACTGCTTGTTGATGGCCTGATAGGTAGTTTTTAAACCATGAAATGGAGGGGGTGCTCATATTTAGGGTGGATAGTGTATTAAGGAGTCTATTATGGTTGACCATGTCGAAAGCTTTAGACAGGTCTAACAAAATGGCTGAATCTAGCTGTCCCTTGTTTCTGTGGAGGTTAACTATATTGGAAAAGGACAATAGAGCAGTTGTGGTGCTATGGAAGGGTCTAAAGCCATGCTGATTTTTTGATAGCATGTTGTTTTTCAGACGGTGGTCCATCAGTTGTGTGTGAACAACTCTTTCTAGTATTTTTGATAAGGTTGATAAAATAGCAATTGTTTGGTAGTTATTTAGTTCTAAGAAGTTATCACCCTTGTGCAGTGGTATAATGTGGGAGATCTTCCATATAGTGTGTACTATGGTCTTGGCTATTGATCTGTTAATTAGAATAGTAACAGGATGGCCTATGGCCTCTGAAGCTAGCTGTAGGAATTCTATTGGTAGATTATCAGCAATCAGGGTTGCGGCGGAGTTTTAGAATGGGTTTGGTTGACATTGGCTGCACAGTAAATTGAGGAATATTATTTTGATTAGTAGTGCTATTTTGGATGGATGGTAAGTGAGGGCAGAAACTGTTACCTTGGGTTTCAGCTAGGGCTTGAACTGTTTCAGTGAAATATTTGTTGAACTGTGTGGGGATATTGTCATGGTTGTTAACTGTAGTAGGAGTAGGGGTAGCAGATTTACCAGGTTGTAGTATAGAATGTATAGAGGCCCAAAATATTTGAGGGTTGTGAATATGTTTTTCGTGGAGGTTTTTGTAGTAGTTTGCTTTGTCTAGTTTAATGGGTTTTTTGGCTTTGTTATGGAGTTCTGAGTAGTTTTGTTTTGTTGATTGCAATCAGGAATCAGATATTTGAAAGTATTCCTACTGGCCTGGTTACAGGTGGCATTGTAGCCCCTTACAGTCTTTGGGAAATGTTAGCAAGGTGGTGAGGTGTGTAAATCTGGAGTTACAGTTGGAATGTTAATAGAGGATTGGTGATTTAAGGAGATGATTTCAAGTTAGTGGTGTTGGATTGTTTAATGTGTTTATTTTGGTCTTTGGGAAGGGCTTAGCAGTTAAGTACTTCTGCATAGTTCAAGTGGCAGTGGGCTTAGTGTTTGGTTGTCTAGCTGGCTAGTGTTGACCTAAGTCTCATTATGAAGTTTTTATTGCTAGGGTAGCTGGGTAAATTGAGTATTTCACTCATACACAGTGGGTATGTTACATTATGGGGTTATGGTTTGTTACTTTAGCATTGGAGAGGGATCAGTGTTTTGCTTTCAGCTTCTTAGGCAATGGGCTAATTTTGTTATGTATGTGATAGGGATTTGACAGGTGATGGCATGGATACAGTTTGGTTATGCAGAACGGGGTACACCGAATGATGTTTGGCTTAATGCTTTTTAATGGTGGTTAGGTTGTTGGAAGTTGGTCAGAGAGAGAGGGAACAGCCTGGTCAGGCTGGTGGATGGAGAAGAGGGGCAAGCTTGCCCTCTACTGTTCCCCCTCTGGTGGTGGATGTTCAATTCAATAAGTTGGGAAAGGCAAGTGAGCAGTTGCGCTGCTTGATAAGGAAAGGCAAGTGAGCAGTTGCACTGCTTGATAAGGAAAGGCAAGTGAGCAGTTGCACTGCTTGATAAGGAAAGGCAAGTGAGCAGTTGCACTGCTTGATAAGTAAATAAGCAAATGGAAGCAAGCTGCTTATTTGGTTGGAGGTAATTCAATAAATGGTAACTGAAGTGAGTGGTACGCTGCTTCATAAGTAAGTGAGTGGAGGTATGGACGCTACTTACTGATTAGGATGAGAGGGGTCACGCTGTCCTATGTTAATGTTACATAGATTTTATTTTCACCTATATCATGTTTTGGTTGAAATTAATGAATATTGGTTAACAATCATGTTTATGGAAGTTTAATAAAGGTTGTCAAATGTCATTCGGTGTGAAGTTTTTATTGAAGGGAACCGGGACAAATGAGGTTTGGAACAAAGCAGTTTGTCCAGAAACATCTTCAAGAGGGGCTAGATAAATAGAGTAGTAGAAATTAGGATGATAAGGGGAGGATAGGGTTAAATAGGAATGAGGGATGATTGGGAGGAATTTTGGTAAGGGTAGGGAGGGGCTTAAAGGGTTTTAGGCACGTGTAACTGGAGAAGGGGTCACATTTTTTGGAGTGAACTTGCTACCCGCTCTTCCTCCCTTTTATTGGGCATTGTGGGTATTGTTTGGTTTGGATAGGGCAGAGAAGATGGGCAGGCTTGCCCTCTTCTATTCCCCCTCTATTTGGCTGTTCAATTCAATAAGTTGGGAAAGGCAAGTGAGCGGTTGCGCTGTTTGATAACGAAAGGCAAATGAGCAATTGCACTGCTTGATAAGGAAAGGCAAGTGAGCTGTTACACTGCTTGATAAATAAATAATCAAGCAGAGGTTAGCTGTTTATTTGGTTGGAGGTAATTCAATAAATGGTAACTAAAGTGAGTGGTACGCTACTTCATAAGTAAGTGAGTGGAGGTATGGATGCTGCTTACTGATCAGGATGAGAGGAGTCATGCTGTTCTATGTTAATGTTACATAGACGTTATTTTCACCTATATCATGTTTTGGTTGAAATTAATGAATATTGGTTAACAATCATGTTTATGGAAGTTTAATAAAGGTCATTAAATGTCATTTGGTGTGCTGTTTTTATTGAAGGGGACCGGGACAAAAAGAATTTTTTAAAAACATATTGATTTTGTTCTTTACAGTCCATGTTTTGATTATCCAAGATAAAAATTTTTGAGAGCTAATGAAATCTGACAGAAAATTAAGAATATTCTCAATAATGACAATGTTTGAAGAGGAAAGAGGGAAGTGTATAACCCCCTAAAATATATATCTTTGTGTAGGATCCTGGTTTTATCATTATTAGTAATCAGTTAGGATCTTTGTCAGATTTAGTGTAAGATATAGATATATATATTTTGGGCTAAGGTTTGTTGTCTTGTCATTTGACATGTCATAGTTTTGCTGTAAAGCTGTGAGAATTAAGGAGTCAGTTTTGGGCCATTTCTCAATGATGGCAGTGATCTGGTAGTATAGCTCTCAACCTCTTAGCACAACAAATCTGGACAAAGCCAAAAATATTGGGGGGGGCAAAGCCCCAAAAATAGGGGCAAATTTTAAATATTGCTGTTATAAACTTATAAAGTTGCTAGAATAAAAGGTCTTGTGTTACCATACATTTTCTGTTGGATATGATGTCTGAAACTCAAATGCCTGTCATTATTTAGTGAATTTAGTCCCCATTGATATGCCACAAAAATCCAGCAAAACACAAATTTTATGAGGAACAGACCAAACATATGAGGCAAAAATCTGGACATTCTGCGAAAATCTGGACAGTTGAGTGGTATATTTGGTAGTGGTGTGCTATGGTCCACAGATCAAACTAAACCCCTTTGTTATTACAACTGCAGGCACTGGCTTAGCCAATAGTCAAGTTCTTAAAATCAGGAATTGATTTTTATGTATATCTGTTTGAGACAGGTTTGTCATCACCCTATAGTGACCACTATTATAACTGTAAGAATGTGTTACCTGACATATTGAGAGTGGTATTATATTTCTAAGGAGCTTAAAAGTTTGGAAATATGTGGGTTTTGTTAGTAGAAGCATAAATCTATGATAGCCTGCCATGAAGGAATGCTAATTTTTTCAGAGTTGTATTACTTGCTTGAAAGTCAATGGTTCCATGCTGGAGAGGTGTTAAATTTATGTTAAGGAGAGTTTTGAAAAAGGTTGGATATTAGCAGTATGATAAGTGTTACAGAGACCATTTTTCTGGATACGGATGATAAATGCTATATAGTAGACTTAGCTGAGCTGGTTAGGAGCAAAGTTATTTAGTGAAAGAGAGGTGAGACATGATATGCAATAAGTGGTTACCAAGGTAATTGTAGAAACTAGGACTAGTGGAAAGGCTATGTAGGGGGTTGAAGTTGTGTATCTATTTCTTGAATGAAAGAAGGAAGGTATAGGTAGGGAGAAACTGAAAATGTGTGACTAGTTGATCACTATTGGAGTTCTTGCTGGGTGTGTAGATAGCTTATTCGAGGGAGATACATTATACAAGTTAATAATGATTGGCTAATGAGTGCAGGTGGAGTAAAGAATGTATAAAATAAATTATGTGGGGGGGGGTAGTGGAATGAAGTTAGGGTAGGGAAGTGATGCACAGCAAACATTGTGGGGCTATGTTGAGTGGGTTTCACCTGGGTTTTCAAACTAGCCAGAAACAACTGCTTGTCATTGGGATTCGGTTATTCAGTATTGTTTCAAATTTACTTACTCACAATGAACAGTTTCTAGGTTGTTCTGGATTACACTAATTCTGCCAGGCAACAATAAAAACATCTTTATTCCCGAGTACAAATTCCTTTTCTTCTTATTCTACAACATTTTTGACTGTATATTTTTAATTGCAGGATGTGCTATGGGGGCATTAACATCTACAAACACACTACAGAAGCTTTACTTTCTTTCCATGGTTTCAGAGCATTTGTGTGGCATAACTGTTATGTTATCTTTTTTCTCACTTGTCTCAGTGCATATTCTCCTCACTTACTTTCTCTACAATTTCAAGAGGTTGTTGCTACTTTGCATTAAACTGGGTTTAGCAGGGAAAACTAATGCCAGTACTGTATCTCCTTGTTTGAATTCTCTGAGATGAGCATGTTTGTTAATATACTCTCTGATATGTTCCCTGAGCTCTGTCATTATGTTCTTTTACTATAACCATGGTAGCTCTTACCCTGTCCTGCAGGTCTGTGCAATATTCTGTCACAATTTTAAATGGACAGTCTTCCTCCATGTATGTTTCTTTTGCTGTCTCTGGCAAGTTCAGAGACGTGTGCCATATAGCAGTTCAAATGATATTAATCCAACTGAGGCTTGGAGTACCTCCCTTATAGCAAAGAGAAGATACTGAAGCAGTTGGTTCTAATTTCTTCTAACAGGTTCTATAGCCTTTTATACCACAGACGAAGTGTTGAACTAGTTTTCTGCTCAAATGAGGTAGAGATGTCCATTTTTCTTTTTTTATCTCTTTCTGTACTTCTTCATATTTGTTACACAACATTCTGAGCACCTCATCTCTCCTTTCCTTTGCCACTTTTAGATCCCAAAATAAGTGCAATGATGACATAAACAAATCTATATTTACCAAATTCATCCCTTCAATTCCTCTATTATTATATATGCCTCCTCCAAAAAAACAAACTATAAAATATTTCCAATTATTTTTCCATTTCTGCCAGGAAACACAAAAATTATTTCTAAATATGTAAAATTCCTTAACATATATATATATTTAGGATCTATACTTTCTTACTGTATGACAAATGAAATATTTTCCATTATAATGTTGTTTTTACCTCCTGCAACATTTCTTTCCAGTGATTCACCATACCATTCTTTTCAAATCTAATCCCACAAACACGGAGTTCATTCATACTGAGTTATATCCTACCCATTTCCACATCTCTAAGTTCTATACTTTTTGCTTTAGTTGTAACCCTACATTCTCTAATAACCCTTCTATTACCACCACTTCTTTTATCAATACTTTGTACTTTACTACCATAGCTAAATTATCAGTGTATAACATTAACAAAGGTGGTGTCACACCACTCCTCACTGCTCACCTTATGTCTTCCATGTTTTCACCCCAAGTTTCTACAATAGCACTCACCATGACAAACAGGCTCATAATTAATGAATATCCCTATTTTGTACCTCTGCAAACTTTTATACTTTTTTCCTGTCTGAACATTAATTGTTACCCTCAGTGTCTCTTATGTTGTCTTTTTCCAACACCACATTTTTCAGAACTCACTTGCATCTGCATATGACAAACAGTTTCACTTTTCCTTCATCACATGCAACCACTCTCTATTCACTTTGCTCTCTCTCACAATAAAGTCTACTGATTTTTTGGCAATAATTACCAATTCATCTCCCTATGTTTAACACATAACACATCATCCAATACTACAGATTGTAATATCTTTTGGAACCTTTTTTTGTATTATTTTCATAAATATTTTATCATCTGTACTCCCAAATATTATAGGTCTTCAGTTCTTCATCTCCCTCCTTTCCCCCTTTTTCCGTATAAGCATAACCACATCTTTACAAATTTCCTCCCCTTTTCTGCCTTCTGTCTGTTCATTCAAAAGCTGCAAAAAACATTTCTTCTCAACCTCAAATATCTTATAAAATTCATAACTTAGTTCATCGGGTCCTAGTACAGATTTCTTCTAATCCCCTTTTAATACATCCTCTATTTCATCTCTAGAGATCTTTCTTTCTAACCCATCTGCCAAATCCCTCTGTATTCGTTTAACTTTCCAGATATATTCTCTCAAACTGTTCTCTTTATAAATTTGTGCAGATTTTCTCAACAATTTGTATAATCTCATATAGCATGCATGTTGTTATCCCACTCTCATCTTCAGCCTAATTCATCTCCTTCTTAATACAATTAACTTTTCCCTAAAAAAGAAACATCTGCTCCTCGTTAATTTCAAGAACTCCCGCTCTTATGCATCATAACTTTCATTATTTCCCAGTTATGATTATATGGCATTACTTCCATATTAATGAAACCCTAACTCTTATCCTCCAGCAGTTTCTCATGTTGTCTCTTTAACCCTCATAATGCCTAGCATTTTAATAAAATGGTCACATGGGCAAATAATCTTTCTATAACTGTCTCCTTTCCTTTCTCATGCTCTCATTCTTTAGTATCTTCCCTGTTAATTTCTTTAACTACCCCTTCTTCTTTAATTATTCTGGCAAACTTGGTCACATAACCCCCAACACTTCATTCATGTCCTCTCAAAAAATGTAAAATCTGTCTCTGTCTCTGCCATCAGATTCCCCTGAATATTTATAAACTTTCTCTCCTTACCTTCTAATTTCTCATTACTTCTCTCATAAGCATAATATCCTGTGTTAACTTAGCATTTCTTTCCAGAAACTGCAGTTCAAATCTCCTATGAAAATAATACTCATGTTTGCAATAACAAACATCTTCAAATCTTCAAGCAAAATCTTTGGATCCCTTACATTCATGTAAGAATATATGCTGTAATTACTCTTACTAACTTCAGTCTTCTCTTTTCTTCACTTTTCCCTCACCCGGAATCCGACAGATGTATGACTGCATGCAGTTATCTGCTCCATTCATGCACAATTATTCTTCCTACATCACTTTTCATGATATTTATATTTGCTGACACCATGGTAATATAATTCCATTTATTTTACATCATTTCTAATGCCATTTTCAATTTTCTTTTCTTTCTTTGTACTTGTAACCCTTATTAAAGACGCCAAAACAGAAATCTTTTTCCACCTATCACCCAAGGTTATTTTCCTTTATTGTTATCCTCCCGTCTTCTCTGAGCATATGGCTTTCATCACTTTCCTTAATTTGTTTTACTTCTTTCTTCCCGCCTCAGTCTCAACTTTCTGAACTTCATTTCCTTCCTCACTGAAAATTGTAACCATCTGTACTCTTCTCATTCGCCTTCCATTCTCCATGTTTACATTCACTCTCAGTGTTTCTCTATTCAAATTGGACAATCAAACCACAAATGGCTCTTGCTACATCACTTCCTACATATTAGTTTACAGTTTCTTTGGAATGTCCGTATTCCTGACAATGACCATTACTTCTTTAGTCCCCATACCTGAAATTACCTTTATTTCCATTCACCATAGTAGCATCTCAAATATATTGTATTTTATTTTCTTCCACATTTATTTCTACCCGTTCTTTCAACATAATCCTGTCATCCATCACCTTCTTTATTTAATACACTTTTATACTAAAAACATTTTCAGTTCTCCCTCATTTAGATCATTAGTCCCAAATCATATTATTAATTTCCCTTTCAACTGCATGCTTAAATTTTGAAAAGTATAATCTATCCACAGA
Organism: Protopterus annectens; assembly: GCF_019279795.1. Classification (NCBI taxonomy): domain Eukaryota; kingdom Metazoa; phylum Chordata; order Ceratodontiformes; family Protopteridae; genus Protopterus; species Protopterus annectens. Next base: position 516,890,153 of record NC_056746.1, on the reverse strand, counting down.
CTAATAACCTTTTTTTCCACAGTCATTAATACTTTTTTGTGATAATAAAAAAGATTCAGACATTACTTCACAAAAAAAATCTCATAATCAAGGTGAATTACTATCCCTATGTCTTTAATATCAAAGCATAAAGGTAAAATATTGTCCTTTTCACTGCCTCGCCTTTTTTAATTTATTTTTAGTTTTATTTATACCACTGATCTTTTTTTGACTATAGTGGTCCCTGTATTTTCTATATGTTCTCATTCTGCTTTCCTGCAGTCTATCCATTCTGTCTTCCCCCACCATTGCATCACAGAGTATCAGTCGCTGGTTATCCCCAGTCATGTTCTCCTTTCAGTGTCCTCTAGTCACTGGAACTTGTGCTGTCCTTACATTTCTACCATTCTTGCTTGCAGCCCTTTTAGAGAACAAACTCTTAGTGGTATGTCCATTCCCAAAGTTCTGTAGTGCTTTAATGCCTCAACAAACTTTCCTTTGTGCTCTGAAATTACCAAAGCTTCTTCTACTGGTATCACCTAAACCTTCTCTATGAAACACCTCTCCATAACTTCACTCTCTTCCAGTTCTTCATCTTCACTCTCTCCCAGTTCTTCTTCATTACTTAGTTCTAACCACACTGTGTCTTCTAATATACCATATGAAATTATATTGCCTTATACTGAACTTCTGACTAACAAACCAACATCTTCTAACTCTGCAGTGCTACAATATCACCATGGTTATCATCTTCCTCCAGTGCTTTGAGCACCAGTAACAGCCTTCTGGTTCCAACTAGTGCTCAAAAACTGTAGGGCAATTTCCACAGTAAATGGTATGTGAATCATGGCAACTCTCGAGGTGGTGCACAGTCACATTATAAATAATGCCCTAGGAATTACAGACCATTTGGCAGTTTATGGAATGGAAGCTCTTCCTGTTGATGCTTTGTAGTTCTTCTAGACCAGGTGGGACCTTGATGTCAATGTGTGTACAGTCTATGGCTGCCAGGACTTCAGGGACATGGGCTATGTTGTAAAATGCCCACATGATGCTGGTTTTCTACAGTGCTGTCCTGAAGAACCAGCTATGGTCCTCCACATGCTATAGCATTCTGATGAGGAACTAGTTTAGGATTCATAAGGCTGGCACCTATGATATCAATAATGTGTCCCTTGTAGTGCGTTAAAATTTTGTATTAGCTAAGAAGGTTAATACCGCCCATACTTTTTTGCCCACCAGTAGAGGCATACCATTTATCCCCCTCAAGTCCACTTGTAGGAAATATAGTTTAACTAGGTCCTTTAAAGTCTCCCTATTCACACAGAAGTGGTCCATAGTGTGCTGCTCTGTCAGCAGGTAGTATATCAGATATTATATGTACCTACCTCTAACATTGGTATGGGTCAGCATTATGTACAGCATTGTTGGCAGTCACTTTTATGGTAGCCAATAAATATTTTACTGTTACTACTAATCCTGTCATTCCTCTGATTCTACCATGATTCTTGATGTAAAACAGTCTATATGCCATGATGCAGTACACCTACAGTACAGACATCCTTAGTGTTTTCATTTTATACAGCATGTGGCGCATTTGCATGGAGTCCCTTACTTACATGTCATAACTCACTCATTACGATATGTTGTATATGGGTATACGTCACTTTGTCGAAAAACCTATTTGTCAAATGCCTTTTTGTTGAAGGCTTAATCCATCGAATGTTCATTAAGCAAAATTTTTCCCAGGGGAAAAAACACTTGCCATCATCAGGAATTTGCCCTTTTCCCGACTATAGCACAATCTCGGAGTTGGTATATTTAGTTAGGGGGATGTGGGGGAGCAGCATCCCACATTGGGGGATGTGGGGGTGCAGCCCCCCACCAGGGTGGGTGTTAAATTTTATGAATTTTGTGATGCTCATTAGGTTGACCAAGCATTTTGTTCCCCTGGGGAAAAATGTGCTTAAATTAACGTTCGATGGATTAAGTCTTCGATGAATAGGGCTCCACAAAAAGGTATTCGACAAATAGGTTTTTCACTGAAATGTTATAGACCCATTGTACACTGCCATATTTTGCCTCTCGTACTGCTATACTGCCTTAGAATGACTACACTCTCCATGCTGCTGCTAACCATGCTATTTTATAGTACACAATGTTCTAAACACCTACAAGTGCTAGCCAAAATAAGACTTTAAAAAATAATAAAATAAAGCATGCAAGCATTCAGATGTACAACGAACTGCAGAAGCATTATGCACATATAACAGCAGAATAGCATGACTTTATATAGAGCTGTGATACCTAATTAAAATTCAATGATAAAAGCAATAGATAATTCTTTATATGTAATAAGCATTGGAGCACCGGGTTTAGAGAGATTAATTTAGTATTTTTGAGCATGTATATGCTGGGCTAGAAACATTATAGTCCTCTGATGGCGACTATCAGTGTGTATTCTTTGTGATTTTTATGTAGTGAGTCTTCATTGTTTCTGGTCCTGGGATCTCCAACAGATTTGGTGGAACTAAGCATTCAGCACAGCACCTTTGTTGTTCCCTTTAATTTACCGAACTGCAAATGCAGGCTAAGCACTTTGATTTTAACGGTGGAATGCTGCAGACATGGAACAGGAGACGTACTTTATTCCCATAATCTTTACCTTTTCTCTTACAGTGGAGTTAGTATATTTAAGTAAGGGGATGTGAGGGTGTAGGTAGACTTGTCCCCACCCCAACAAAATTTTCAGCCAACATTGATATTTCTGGTACGCACATAATAATTTCTCAATATTGTGGGATATGATGATTTTACTTCTACTGTTTTATCATGGATCTGAAAAGATCATAATCCCACATGTGACTTGCAACTGGGGGTGTCTAGAAAAACAAAATTAGAGCTGCATAGATCACAATAGTACTAGGTATATAAGCAGCAGTGCAAATAGGCATGTAGCACATGGTATAAAGCATCTATGATAAGAAAATTTGGATTTGCTTCTAAAGGTTGACATCTCAAAACATCAAACCTCTGAATAATGAAGACCAGAAGATCAAAGTTCTGAGACCTTCAACCTTTTCAGTGGAGATCAACATACAGTGCGGAACAGGAACTTTACCTTTCTCTTCACTGTAGTGCAGTCTCGGAGTTGGTATATTTAAGTAGCAGGGGGTGTGTGGGGGCACAGAAAAAACATGAAATTCGTGAGCTTTTATGTTTTGGATTTTTTTTTTTTGAGAATTCAAATCATTGATTCTCTGGTCTTTATTATTCAGAGGTTCAATGTTGAGAGATTTCATCCTTTAGAAGTGAATCCCAAAATTTACACCACATGACAGTGGTGATGCTGCATCTCAGAAATACACGTAGAAAGATGCACAATATTATCTGTCAGTTTTTTAAATTAAGGCTCCGAGGAGTCAACAGACCAGCTCCAGTGCCAAGGGTCAGGATTTGATTCCTTCCACCTCCACTTCTCTACTGTTTGAATCTGAGCAAGTTGCTTAACCAGGCAATGTTCCCAGACTGCCCTAAAAAGGGAAACTTCTGTTCAGTGGGCTTGCCCCATCAATAAATGTATTAAAAAAGACAGTTCAGTACCATGAGCAGGCATGATGCCAACTGCACAGAGAAACTAATTAAATGATAGTATCTGTAGCAGATATATTATGTGCCTGAGTGTAGAACCATGCATTGGTACAGCAAATGCACTGACTAGTTATTTACTGTTTGTCGTGGCATGCAAATGTTACACTACAGTGTTATATGCAAGATGCAATCTCAGTGACACTTTTCATGTATATCCATGATATGTGTAGTCTATTTATTATTTATTTTAGTTTGTTTACAGGGGTAGAACACTGATCAGTACAGACCATTTGCAGGCCCAACCATTGTGAAGAGATTCAAAAAAAAAGAAAATAGAACAAATTCACAAACGCACAGTAATCACATAAGGTAGATAATCCCACAGACAATTGATACAATATGTAAATAATATTATCAGAGTAGAAAATCAAATATGAATTAATTTTAGTAGTAATTATGACAGGGAAACAGCAGCTAAAAATAGAGGATCAAAGCAGAAGTGATGCAGGTGAGGATGGAGGTAGATTATGCATCCAATGGAAAAGCATTTGTAGTCAGCTTTTTGATGAAGGTGTCTTTTGAGTTGAGCTCTGAAGGAAGGGAAAGAGGAGACTTCTTTAAAATGAAGAGGAAGCGGATTGCCAGAGTTTTGGTTTAAGAATGGAGAAAGAATGGTCAGTACAGTGCAGTTTAGTTTGAAATGTCTGGAGTGAGGAAGTTAATTGGGAGAGATTGTAGTGGGTGGTATTATTATGGAGTTTAGTTGCAAGAGGTGGAAAGGCACCTGGTTGAAGTATTTTGAAAACAAGAGACCCTAGGAGAAGCTCAACTGTGTAGGAGACACTGGTGGCCATTTGGCCTTGGAGAGGGTGATCCAGTGGTGTTCCTGAGGGGAGGAATAGAAATGAATCAGCAGATTTTGTTTTTGATTGACTGTAGAGTGGATGAGAGTTTTTTTAGAAGCTGTGGCTATGATGAGGATCCCATATTCAAGATGAGCAAGGAGGACTTCTTTGCCTATTGCAGCTCTAGGTGATCCAGAGAGAAAGGGGAGATATTTTTCAAGACTAGAATAAAAGAGAACTGATATTTTTCCTGGTGATTTCAATGTGGCTTTGGAAGTTAAGTGACTGGTCTAGTCATAAACCTAAGTATTTAAAGGATGTGGTTGTTTCTATTGGGCAACCACTGAAATATGTGCAATAGGGAGGTTAGGGAGATCAGAGGGCAGCATGTTAATAAAGACTGAAAACAAAAGACGGGCAAGTATTGATCCCTGAGGCACTCCTCTGGTAAGTGGTACTGACGGTGATAGGTATGGACCTACTGTGACTCTAAAATACCTATTTGTTAAGAATTTTGGAACTAGGTGACAGCATTAGGGCTAACCCAGAGTTCTTGGAGGGAGTGAAGGAGTAGGAAGTGGTTAATTAGATTAAAAGCTTTGGTAGGGTCAATAAAGAGAGCTATTGAAAGGTTTCCTTTATACATGTTGAGAAGGATCTCAGCTGTAATTGACCATAGTGCTGTCATTGTGATCTGGTCAGCCCAGAATCCATTCTGTTTAAGACTGAGGATGAGGTACTGTTGGATGTAAGTGGACAATTAGTTTTAGATTAGTATTTTCCCAAGTTTAGTGAGGACAAAGATAGAGTTGAAGACAAAGGTATTTACTGGCTAAGGCTGTTTGGATTGGGGTTTAACCAGAGCAGTTTTCCATATGTCTGGCATTATATTTTGAATTAAGCAGAGGTTGTAAATATGTAGAAAATGTTTGGCCAGGAAGTCCTTACAGAGCGATATAAACCAAAGAAGTAGGTTTTCTGTACTAGGTGGTCCATCCAGGAGTAGGTTTGCCTAGAAGAGCAAGTGGCTTGATTTTGAAGTAGTTAGTTTTGTGCCTATGTATGGCTTGCTTGACTAGTTTACATAGAGAGATAATGCAGTACAATTTTCTGGTGATGAAGACCACGCATTGTTCTTAAGTCTGAACAGAGTTTTCAGTTCAGTGGCTAGCCAGGGGGGGTTGTTGTATTTAAAGTGGTGTTGTGTCAGAGGGAAGAATTTGTCCTGAAGTTGAAGGAGGGTATGTATCAGAGTTGCTGCAGCCAGGTTGGTTCTGTAGGTTGGAAATGGGAGACCGATCAAAAGTTTCTAGGTGTTTTTGAGGTTTTCTGTACTGCTGGTGAATCTAGGTCTACAGGTAACTAGTTGGGGGGGGGGGCAGTTTTAATAATTGATGGATAATTTAGAATGTTACTGGATAGTGGTCTCTGAATGAGGGTAAAAGAACAGATATACTGGAGATTATTGTAGGTTTGGTGGTGATTAGCAGATCCAGGAGGGAGTGGCTGTTGGTTTTGAGATTTGGATGAGTAGCATCAATGACTAACTGTGTAAGCCTGATATTGGCTAGGAATTCAGCAATGCCATTATTCAGGGGATCTAGGTAGTTTAGGTTAAAATCACATGGACTTACCATATTTTTATAATTTCAGGCATCTGAGGTGATAGTAAGAATAAGGGATTTAAATTTGTTAAGAGAGGTTGGAGGAGGAAGATAGGCAACTGCAATGAGAAGGTTACTGATGTTCTAGGAGGGAAGTTTTAGAAGGATCCAGTTGGGTTCAGTATCTGAGGAACCATTTGCTTTTGCAATGATAGTTGGTTTAAGGTTGTTTTCATAAAGAATGAGTATGTCTCCACCTTGTCTACTGCCAGGTCTGGTGTTTTGGAAGTATTTATAGGAGGGAAGTAGATGCTGAAAATTAGAACTGTTTTGTTTGAGCCATGTTTCAGTGACAGCTGTGATGTCGGGTGAGTGGGTTGTAAGGAAAGTGATGTATAACTTGAAGAGCCAAAGGGGTGGTTGGGGAATTGGGTGTGGGAGATGGGCAAAGCAGGACACACCTCCCCACCCAGCTGAAATCAATCATTGAAGGTGTGCATGGTGAATGCATAACATATATAGGCCACTCAACCTAAGCACAGCAGTGTGCAGACAAAAATAAATAAATACATACATAAATAAATAAAGGAGGGTGAAAGGGGAGGTGAAAAAAATAACTAAACCTTAGCCCCCTTAATTTGCTAAAGCTGTGGGTGTACATTGTTAAGATCAGAAACAAGTCACCCTTGTATACTGATAGCACTGTAACCCATGCAGGACATGTTTTCAACACCAACATACTGGCAACATGCAGATGGTTAACAATCTAGTTATACCAATAAATCGCTATACATCTGTAATGTGATTTTGCAAACAGGCATGGCAACATACATGCTGTGTAAGCAGAATTAGGCTAACTGTGCCAAAAAGGACATGTCCATGGGATTCAGGGGTCAGAGGTGTGCATATGAGATCTGTACACAGAAGGACAGGACTGATAAGGTAATGAAGAGGACCAGAGCATTATGTCCTACAGGAACAACCCTCTTCACCTGCAGGCCTGATGGGGCAATAAATAGATATGTCTTATGTTCTCCCATTAGATTCTATACTCTTCGTGGGGTACCCTGTCAAGGAAATGTTTCAGGGACAACTACCTTCACAGCTTCAATTTATAAAAGCCATAATGTCCACATACAGAATATGGTGCTATAGATAAGAAAACTTAAGATGAAGCAATATATGCAGTCTACATCTCTATAAACATGATGGGTCTATACACCCAGTATTTTATCATGAGAAGCATATAGGCAGGAGGTACACAGAAGCTGAAATACACAGGCAGAATGGTAAAAAATCCGTCAGATGTCAGTCATTGTCAAATTACATGCAAAGCAACGTAATCTAATCACACATGAAATGCAACATGCATGCAGGTATGTGTATGTGTACTGATAAATGTGCACGTGTGTTACCAGAAATGATTGTGTTTGACAAGTTCTACAACAACAATGTGCCACATTCTCAACAGGCACAAAATAATGTGTCTGCAAACACTAGCACGTTGACCTTATTTGGGGTGAGGCTCTATTGCCTGCTTGTTTCCTTTGTCAAGATTATGGAAAAATACTAAAACAAGCACCATGCCAGTGTTTGAGGCAGAGCAATAAAGTGAAATGCCACAAGTTCATTTCTGTATTGAAATGTACTGAAGAGAAGCATACATTGTAAACACAGTTACCTTTTTCTCTGAAGGCATTATCATCTTATACATTCAACAGTCGTGTCTGCAATGGAAGTCACTGCTACTGACACGCTGGCACTAGCCACAAGCTTTGGCCCCAAACAGTTTGCGCTGCACAATGAAACATCCTGAATTCTGCACATACTACCTTAACAAAGCAGGTACTGTACCCATTAATTGAATAGACTGCCCATGATGATTTAACTGAAGAAAATGAATCATGAGCAGACTAAGAATCCATATGGCTATAAGGTGTTACTGTGGGTTTCACATACAGTCAGTTATAAGCTATTATCATGGATTGCACATACAGTCAGCTATAAAGTATTACCATGAGTTTCATGTACAGTCAACTATAAGGTGTTACATGAGTTTCACATACAGTCAGCAGTAAGGTATTATTGTGGATTTCATGTACCATCAGGTATAAGGTATTATCATGGGTTTCACATAGAGTCAGCTATAAGGTATTATCAGGGGTATAACATGCAGTCAGCTAAAAGGTGTTATCATGGGTTTCACGTGCAGCTATAAGGTATTATCAGTGGTTTCATGTACAATCAGCTATAAGGTAACATTATGGAGGTTAGTGCTTGGCATAACGGTTAAGATGTTTACCTCACAGGCACAAGGTACAGGGTCTGAGTGTCACCTTTTTGGGCAACTGGCTAGACTTTAAATGGCCTCTAAGGGCAACTAGCATAGTACTTACCTATGAACCCATGGCTTTCATATATGGTCAGCAATAAGGTACTATCATGGATTTCATGTACAGTCAAGTATAAGGTATTATCAATGATTTCACATACAGTCAGCTGCAAGGTATTGTCGTTGGTTTCATGTATAGTCACCTGTAAGGTACTGGGTTCCACACAGAGTCAGCTGTTAGGTATTATCATGGGTTGCACATAGAGTCAGCTATAGGGTATTATCGTGGGTTTCACTTATAGTCAGCTATAGGTTATTATCGTGGGTTTCACATATAGGCAGTTATAAGGTATTATCATGGGTTTCAACTTTCACGTAGTCAGCTGCATCATAGTAAAATTATAAGGCCATATTTTTAACAGGTTTAGTTTCTAAAGACTGAAGTACAGATGAAGGGCTTGTTTCAATTAACTAAGAAAATGTGCCAATATGTATAAAGTATGAGTTGTAATTTGTTTTCAAAATAATAAGTGATACAATAAAACACATTTAATTTGTCATTATTTTAAAGTCGGCATACAGTTGCTCACTATATACCAGTACCACATAAGTAAAATTATTACTATTAACAGAGAAGTAATGCACAAACAATGTTTATTGTGTTAAATTATTTTGACATAGCACTGTAGTTTGTGAGTTTCCAACTGAGCAGTTATTTGACTGGTGTTGTACTTGTCTACAAGCCTCAATTTTTCATATACTACCAGCATGTTCAAAATAATGTCAGAAGTTAGTTGTTTTTCAGCATCCTGTAATGAATCCTATGCTTCATAAATATGTCTGTTCATGTAGATCTTGGGGCATTTTTGTTATTTTTCTTTGCTGCCCTACCATTGTTTATTTAAAACAAATACCAACATGATTAAAAGCATCATACCACATAAAAACTGATGCAGTGAGAGTAGGATATCATGCAGATAATGTCTAGGCATTTTTGCATTGCAGTAGGTTTTCTAAAAATATTCAGTTCCACAAACGTAGCAACAGCTGCGGATGAAACTTTGTAGAATTAAACAGTTAACATGCATAGCAATGTTACATAGCCTTCTTTGTTAACTGACGTAAAGCTATAAACAAACAGTACTTTTTTTCAGTAACATCTAAGCAACAATCACTGAGTTTACGCAAACTGACTTTGTTACAATACAAAATGCAAGGTCTGAATTTGTCAGTCAAAGGACAGTACGTTCTGTGGTCCATAGCATGTTGATAATAATCTGCTTTCTCTGTTCTTCTGTGCCTAAAAATTAGCTTCTGGTCTGGTTTAGGTACTGATACACGTACTCTTTCCTGACAGCAGTGCAGGTAACCACGTTTATGCAGGAGAAACATTTCAAGGTTACAGAAAGCCACCATTTATGACATCACTGTGTGACTCATCCCTTTCCCATCTGCCAGCACAGCACCTGTAAAATTAAAATGCAAATGACATTATAATTTTGTTGACTGGATTAAGCATAAATCGATAACATAACTTACAGCATAACAATGAAACTCTGCAAAGCTGTGTACTATTTATAGAAGCTGAACAAAATTAATAAAGAGTAAAATACAAAAACATACACTTGCAATCATGTAAAAAAATGTGCCTGACATTAAGTTTGTCATACAGATCTGTAAATGTAATTATTTTTATTCCTTTACATTTCATTTTCCAAGCATTTGCTTAGTGCCATCATGGAAAATAGGTGTGATTCATATTGTTACAGCACGCTTGTAAGTTAAACAGTATAATTAATGTCATATGAGCTCTTTGGGGGGAGGCTGAACATACCTAATCCATCTATTGCTGTCAAGTTTGCATATGACTCCTATGGCAAACCCATGAACAGCCACTGTTATCTACATAGAGTTTACAAGACAGTAAGGGAACAGATAGCCATTGCGAGGCCTTTCTTCCTTTTCCTTAAACACCGCATTTACACCTATGGTCAATTTAGAGTAGCCAATCCATCTTTCACATGTTGTTCGAATGTAGCTCAAGAAAACCCATACAAACACAAGGAGGCATGCAGACTCTACATAAAAAGCACCCCAGTCTAGGACCAAACTATAGAACTTCTTGGTGCAAGGTGACATTGTTGCTCATTGTTCCACTGTGCACCCCCATCCATGCCTACTGATTTTGCATTAAAACATCCTGTATGAAAGTGAAATTAAGTACCTGAAGTGATAAATTTGACAAGTAATAAAAAAACTAAATGTTATTGTTCTATAAGAGTATAAAGTGTAACTCTAGAAATGCTATTGTTATGTGACTTCACATTTTTGTTGTAATGTTATTCTGATGCAATACTGTTATGTGGCTTTCTTCAGCTTGCACTAAATAGCTGCTGTACATGTTATTCTGAGCAGACTGCTATTTCAGTGGTAACCAAACTGACCAAGTGATCTCTCCCTTATTTTGGTGTCTGTTTTTCATTGGTGACCTGGGCCTTAGACAAAAGCAGGCTAATGTGTGCTGTATAAGAGACAGTGAAAGTAATAAACCATACTGATATATGTACATTCTTTGCAATATTCCATAAATTCATAAATTAGTACTAGGCTAACTGTCCTTGTGGGCCATTTTAAGCCTAGCCAATTACCCCATGTGAGAATTAAACCCTGCACCTTGTGTTTCTAAGGTAAGTACCTTAACCATTATGCCAGCCTCCCACCATAGGGATATAATACAGTAAATAAGCGTATATATATATATTTATATATATATAGTGGCTTTAGAGTTGAATCGCGTAAAGAGCTAAGATATTTGACTCACATGCAGTGAGGAAAACGGATGGTAGGACGTTAAAATATTGGGAAAGTAGTGTGTCCTATGAACAGATAGAGTAGAACAGTTGTTTTAAAGGTGACCTATCAGTCTGAGATGTTTGGGCATAGTGTTGAAACGTGTTATCCACATACTGCAGTGCTGTAGTCTGGGGATGAGAATACATTTAGCTAATGATGGCCTAGGTTTAAGAGTTAGATGGTGTGAAATGGAATAGCAAGCTTTGAGCTAAGTAAGCACTGTATTTACTACGTATTCAGTGTGATTAGTGATGATTAGAGGGGTCAAGGTGAAAGTAAAAATAATGGTAAGAAATCTTAGTATTAATGTCAGATATGCTTGTAGTGTGGTTGTCTCTAAGTTTTTTATGAGAAACCCAAGAGCAAGACTGCTGATTCGGTATGGTTCAGCTGGAGTTTGTTGCAGATAAAGTAATTAAATATTGCAGAGAACTCTTTTTTCTAGCTTTACATTAACATCTTTAAATGTAGAGGTTTGGAGGGGATTGTGCTGGTGATATCATTGATAAAAATAGTACTGGCCCTTTTACAGACAATTGTGGTCCACCTGCTGAAGACATCACTGTAGACGATAGCTGGCCACAATTTATTATGAAGAAGAAGATTTGATCGTAGAGGGAGATTTACAGCCAGGCTGTAACATTTGTGCAGAAGACTATGTTTTCAAGTTTTTGTTAGAGGAAATGATTGACAGCTTCAAATTCTCTTTTAAGATCAGTGAATATTCAGACATTTAGTTTCCCCCTCTTCCAGGCTTTAGTAAATGTGACTATTGTCAAGAAATACAGCAATGAGGATATTATGGCTTTCATGAAATCCATGTTGAAGGTTTATGAATGGACCATATTTACTGATAAATCCTGCCATTTGTTTATAAGGTATTTTCTCAAAGATTTTTTGACAGGTCAGAGAATGAAAATCAGTCTGTATTCTTATGGTCCTGTAGGGGTGTGTCTATTGACGAGGAAATATAACAGCACATTTAAATTAGAATGGAACTAACTCTGAGGTGATTAATAGGTTGTAGAGATAAGTGAGTGGTTTAAAAATCTCCACAGAAGTGAATTTTAAGAAGTAGGGGTAGAGTTTTGTTATCCCCATTTAGCAGTAGGTGCCTTGCTGTTTTTTGGTAATGTCTTAAAAATAAAACGTGAGATGGGAATTGTATTGCGATGGGGAAGTGAGTTTGGGGAGGAACTTCTTGTATGACGTATTGGTTGGTTTGGAGAGTGAAGTTTATGTTACTGATGTAATCCGTAAATTATTGCAGCTGTGAGTTCATACTCAATATTTCTTTAATTATTTGCTAGAAAAGATGTGACTGAGCTGATAAGAGAGTTTGTTTCCAAGGTAGCAAGTTTTATATTCCCTATCTAGCAACTTAAATTCATTTTTTAAAGCTAGGTAATTAAGGCAATTGACATCTATACATGATGTTTTCCAAACCTTACATGCATGGTCATGCGATCTAAGGGTCTGCTTAACAATAGGTATTATCTGGAGTCATTTTCTTCCTTTAACTTTGTTGTTCCTAAGAGGGAAAATTTGTATTGAGCACATGTTGTAAGATATTGTTAAATATGTCTAATGCTTTATTAGGGTCATATTCTTGTTATACAGAAGTACAGTTTACAGAGCAGAGTTCAGGTATTAGATCATCTTTTTTAGATTCTAGAAACTTGCTGGACTGACAAACATTAAACTGAGTTGTTGTAGGTGAGTAGCGGTCACTCTGTGAGTTTATTAGAATGTTTACATTATTTATTTTGGGGTATACTTATCAATAGGATGGAGCAGGTAGTGCCATGAGCAGATAACAGCTCATAACTGCAACATGCACATGGTATACATGGTCACGTGCTACTCATGAGTAAGTCCTGCAGCAAACACGTTCTTAGAATCAGCACAGACATACCCTTATGCTTGGACTGAGGTAATGTGGCAATGGCTTCAGTGTACTGTTAACCATTTCTAACTTGGATTGCTTCTTGAATGATGAACATTTATGCAGTGGTGGGGACCTATGAGACATCTGGTTCTGACCAGAGATATTGCTTAGAAACTGACTTCTGAAACATATAACTTTATCTGCGATAACTGTTAAAAAAGTTGTATAAGTAGTATTATTATAAACAATTTTCAGGATAGAAGATGAAATTATCTTTTTTTTTTAGTTTAATTTCATTTTAATTTTAATTTACAAGTAAGTGAACTGTAAGGATTATTTTCTATCACAAACTGTTTTCAATAAAACAGGAACAATTACATTAAAAAATGAGTAAAATAACAGTACTAGGCTACGCTTGCATCAAATACCAGTTGTGCAAGTATTCAACAGACATGAAAATGGCTTTTCTCAAGTGCAGTCCTGGAAAGAATTTATAAATGCAACAGGAGATGTGTACCCCAGGTAATTTCCCTCGGGATTTTGTATAATCCCCTATTTAAAGACCATGAATTGTCTCAAGCGTCGAGTTTCCTACCATACGGCCTTTAACTGCAATAGTCCCAGATACTAATTAGACAACGAAGATGCCACAGAGGGGCTAAATATTCTGGAACTATGTTCAAAATTGAAATCTGTCATAGTGATCTATACTGATGCAAATGTAAAATCTTATAGATAAGACTGTCCAAGAGATGAACAACCCTTAATGATAAGTTCACCTTCGCCTGTTCTTAGTCTGATCTCATTAGGTGTGCTTGAGATATGTTTCCTCAAAAGTATATTTGCTTGCTTAGGGGTTCCTCAGTGTAAAGAGCTGAATCTTGCATTTTCCAGGAGTGTCGTTACTGGGAGAAAGAACAGAAAGAAGGATGCACTTTGCTATTCCTTTGAATTGGTGCATTGTTATAGTTAGTATCCATGGGGAGGGGGGTGATGATAAAGTCCCCACATGGGAGGGGGGGGTTCGTAAGTCATTTTATGCCTGAGATAAAAGCCCTTAATAAACTGCAAGTAATGCTACACACTGCCTTGGTATATTTTTGTTTTTAGCCATGTAAAATGTATTTTGTATTACTGGGCTCTGTAGGTTTAGCTAATAATGGGTTAACATGTAGAAAGTATATTTTATGGGTTACAGTTAAAAATGTCTAAAGCGCATTTGATTAAAAAGTTTTTTTTTTTTTTGTGGTGAAAAAGACTGAAAACCCAAACTGTCAAAAGCTAACTTGTCTGAATGCTCAGATTCCTTGTTTCACTTGAAAGAAAGTTACCGTTTGTCATTTTTGCATTTAAGTTACCTGTAACACATTGCATTTAAGTTACCTGGCACTTGCTCACTAAAGCAATTATATAAGTCAGCACTAAAAAATTAAAAGCACTACACCCTCACAAACTCCCCTTGAGTACCTTGTTCCCCATTGGCCCTTTTTTTTCAATTATAAAGGAATTCCCAATACTATTCTAGCATGTCCAAAGGTCAGTTGTCAATCTCCTCTCCGGTCCAGCTGGTGAATATGGGAATCTTGAGGCAATGTTACAACTGCCTCATGTACACAGACAACCCTCTCCTCCTCCCAACAAATTCCAACACATGTGAGAGATGCAACCATATAGCCAAACTGGAGGCTAAGCTCTCTCAACTCAGTACTGGCGTAACCAGTCAGGAGGAGAAGAAAACCACACTCACTACAATTCCAGTCTCACATAGACCTACCATGACAGCAAACCAAACACATAAACACACAAAAGCATACTTGGAGGCTCTAAATAAAAATCTGCCTAAACAGCAGAGACCTCCAAAGCAGACACCCAAGCAACCGCTACCCCAAAACAAAACATGTGCAACACATAGCTCACAAAGCCAGTGTGCCGAACAGTCACAGCCCTTAAGGCTAAACAACACACCTGATACACTTGTAATAGGTGACTCTATCGTCAGGCACACTGACGTCCCGCTCACCAGGCTGAACAAGGAGAAGGTCACGGTGAGCTGCTTGTCGGGTGCTAGGATCTGCCACAAAACACAAGCACTCAGGTCACTCCAAGGCAAGTACAAATATGACTCAGTCATTGTCCATGCTGGTGTGAATGACCTGAGACGTACCTCACTGGACTACATGAAAAGAGACATAGAGGAGCTCTCTGAGCATGTAGCCCAGGCCGGTATGACCCTGACCTTGAGTAGCATCTTACCCTCACCAAGAAGGATGCCACTATATGAAGACAAGATGATCAATTTCAACAATTGGCTTAAGTATTGGTGTCATTCAAAGGGGATCCAATGAATGTCAGCCTGGGATGGCATGCTCGACAAGCCACGATGCTTCGCTAGGGATGGCTTGCACCTGTCACCCCTGGGCTTTCGGATATTGGCAAAGCTCTTTTTAGCCCCATAGTGCCTTTTTTAGGCAAGGCTCAAAAGACAAACCCACCTCCATAGGTATCACAAGGGATAAGAAACTAAGAGTAATGCTACTCAATGCCAGAAGTCTAAACCTCAAGATGCACGCACTCAAAACTCTCCTTAGCATGGAGAACATCGATATCTGTGCAGTAACAGAAACCTGGTTCAAGGCTCCCGAGAGCACCCCAGCACTACCAGGTTATACCTCATACCATGCTTTTCGGCCCCAAAACTTGGACCGAACCACAAAAGGAGGGAGTATCAATATTCGTCAAAGATACCCACACCTCCAGGTTGGTGGCACAGCACGAAGCATCAGAGACTATCCATGTGCAACTAACGGTGGGTAAAACTGCCTTCCAGTTTATATCCTGCTACAGACCACCCTCCCAAACCCAGGAACCCCACTCGGCCTTCCTGAGAACACTGGAAAATATGAAGTTCTCTCCAAACACCATTATATTGGGCGACTTCAACTACCCAAACATAGACTGGGAGCATTACTCTAGCTCTAACACCCTAGCCCAAAGGTTCCTAGAATTTATAAACTCAAATGCTATGGAACAACTTGTTACCACTCCCATAAGAGGGGAAAACATACTGGACCTGATCATCACCAACATGGGGACTTTATGCTCCAGACCAGAAGTGTATCCCTCACTGGACAGATCAGACCATAAACTAATCTCACTGGATATTCACATCCCGACCCCACCCCCCTGCCAGAAAACCACAGTGAACAACTTCTCTAAAGCAAATTTCACACTCCTCAAAACCAAGGTGGAATCCTTCAAAGCCCCTGGGCCTGTGGAAAATATGGCCCAGACCACAGAATCCTTTATAAACGCATTCTATGAACACCTTCAGGAATGCATGGATCGTGCAATCCCAAATAAAACCAAGACCCAGTCCTCCAAAGGCAGACGTCCTGTCTGGTGGACCCCAGCCATAAACAAACTATACAATAAAAGGAGGAAGCTACTACATGATAGAACAAAATCCCAAAAAGGGAAGGCATCTCTGATCAGTATTAGCAAAAAACTATGGGCACTCATAAAATCGTCTAAGGCCAGCTTCGAGAGAAAAATTGCACAGGACACTAAGGATAATCACAAGGCTTTCTTTAGTTATGTTAGGAACCTGGGTGGGAATTCCCAGATATGCTCAGAATTAGTCCAAAATGACAAAAAATACACCGAACCCACAGACATTGCCACCATCCTAGCTGACAGGTTCAGTGCAAACTTCTCCCCCCCTCCCCACCAAAAGGGCAAATATCTATCCCAGCAGAGTGCTGCCCCCCTGACATCTCAGATGCCCAGGTAAGAGCCGCCCTCTCCAAAGCAAAAAACACAGCATCAATGGGACCAGACAGTGTCCCAGGCTGCGTCCTACATGAACTCCAAGAAGAGCAAAACCCAAACATAAAACTACTGTTCAATCTCAGCCTTACTACAGGATATGTACCCAAAGAGTGGCGTAGAGCAACAGTGGTCCCTCTCCACAAAGTTGGTGCCTCAACGGATCCTGGAAACTATCGCCCCATAAGCATGACTAGCTTGGTCTGCAAAGCTATGGAAAGGATCATCATGGACCTCATAAATAAAGATATTGGGGACCTACAGACACTGGATCCTACCCAGTTCGGCTTTGTTAAGGGCAGATCCTGCCTCTTAAACCTGGTTGATTTCTTTGAAACAGTCACCAAGGCCATTGACGAGGGGAAGGTGGTCCACACTGCCTACCCAGACCTCACAAAAGCCTTCGATACAATACCCAACTCAGGCATTATAGATAAGCTCACCAGCTTAAATATAAACCCCTATGTCACTAGATGGGTTGCAAACTGGCTCAAGGACAGAACCCACATGGTTAGAATTGCTGGAGCCATATCAGACTCCAAACCAGTTACAAGTGGCGTCCCACAAGGCTCAGTCCTGGGACCTCTCTTGTTCGGTATATATTTCTCGGAGGTCTAGGCCAACACAGGACTGTGGCTGACCAAGTTCGCAGATGACTGCAAACTGGGCGCCATAATCGACTCTCCAGCTGACACAAGCATCCTCCAAAAGGGCCTCATAGAAACAGACAACTGGTGCCAGAGCCATGGCCTCAAGCTAAACACCAAAAAGTGTATAGTCATCCCCTTTGGCAAAAACAAAGTGCCCACAAATTACCATATAGGTGGTAATCCATTAAGTACGGAAGAAGTAATTAGGGACCTGGGGACCCAAGTTGATAGCAATCTCTCATTTGACAACCACATGGCCAAAGTGGTTAGAAAAACATTTTATATAGCCCACCTAATCATGAAGGGATTCACATATAGATCAGGGGAGGTCATCGTGCCTCTTTACTCATCCCTCATCAAGCTCATAATTGAGTACAATGCCCCTTTTGGGATGTACTTACCAGACACCTGCAACAACTGGAAAGACCCCAAAAGTACCTCACCAAGAGGATCAAAGGGCTCAAACAGATGCCATATGCTGCCCGGTTAAAGAAACTCCAGCTCTACTCAGTGGCATACCACCTGCTCAGAGGTGATCTGTGCCTGACGTATAAAGCCATGTCCAACCCGGAATTAATGGACATGCTGCACCTCAGAAAATCCAAATCCCATCGAGCTACACGCTCGAGAGACTTGAACTTCAGCACCGAAATAAATAGGACATGCTGGAGGGACAGATTCATAACCCAGAGGCTCCCTTCACCCTGGAATAAAATCCCAGTCCAGGTTAGGCAGAGTCCCTCATTGACTCTCTTCAAGAGGAATCTTGATGAGTGGATGGGAGATCGTAGGTTTACCCCGGGTATCACTTCTGTATCACTGTTAGACAGAGGCACAGTATACTAACCTCGAAAAAGGGCATAGCAAAATTAATTTAAAATGGGTGGCGAAAGCCAAACATACTCTGGCTAGGCTTATAAATGCCCTAGGGCAGATAGCCTAGTTTGAACCTATGAACCTATGACTGAATGCTCATTTTTTATAGTGTTTGCAGATATGATTATGACAATGAATTATTTCACGGATAAGGTTATAGTGGTCGGTGTGTGTTTTATGAGAGTTCACAGATTTTATGGTTAGAGTAAGGGTTAGGTAAGGGGACAGAGTTATTGCTTTGCATGTCTGGTGTTGTGGATGTTCTATTCCTTTTGTCATGTGTAATTGTACTGTTAGAGAAAGGAGTTTTAGTAAAGTAATGTGTAGGTTTACGATTAGCACA
The DNA here is from genome assembly GCF_019279795.1 of Protopterus annectens. Classification (NCBI taxonomy): domain Eukaryota; kingdom Metazoa; phylum Chordata; order Ceratodontiformes; family Protopteridae; genus Protopterus; species Protopterus annectens. The sequence goes on along the minus strand of NC_056746.1, from coordinate 516,871,367 downwards.
CGAGTAAGCTGGTGATGAGGGGCAAAGTCCATCTGAAGCTAAAGTCTGTATGGGATGTGGGAGTAGAAATGAATGTAGCAACGAACTCCCCTACAACTAGATCTGTAACCAATCTAATGTCAGTGGACACCTTTGTTGCTATATAAATACCTTCAAGCTGCAGAATGTTTCATGTAATATCTGGCACAGAACTCTGAGACATTGTGGTCTGAGATATATTGAAAAATGAAAAAAAAAAATCTGGTTCCCAAGTCTCTGCTAAGATGAATAATGAAATTATGCTGTACTTACCAGAAAAGTCTTTCACTTTCATGGAACCAAATCCATATTTGCTATTTAGACCCAGATGAGTCTAGAATAGTACACAAGTCCAGCAGTCATGTGAGTCTGGAATAATAAGAATAATAAATTCAACAGCCACAAGAAAATGTTAAATATGACCCTCTTTTACCTAGGCTATCATTATGGCAGGAACTGAACAGAAGAAACAGTTTCTAGGGTTTCTTGCCATGACAAAAGAAAGCATAACTACTAATGAAAGATATCTAGTGAAATACAAATATAAATAATGCATTCAGATCCAGAGCCACTATCCAATATACCTGAAATAAATTATGAATTACTATAAAAAATGGGACCTAAAAGCTTTTGCAATATGTTATAAGGAAGGTCTAACTATAATGTGCTTCAAAATAAGAAAAAAATACCCTGGGATTCAGTAAGGCCTGCACGACATGCATGAATAGTGCAGGACCTGCTGCATGCAATATGTCCACCGAGCAATTCAATATAGAGCTCCCAGGACGTGCACAAGCGCTCCTACACTATTCCTGCATGAACACCACTGCCTTATGCTAATTACCTCATTTGTTGGTGAATTCAACAAGCAGGCAGGTGTTCGTGCAGGAATAGTGTAACCTGCAGAAATGTATTCAGTTACTAGCTGAATACATTTCTGCAAATAAGAAAACGGAGACATGACAGCCTCAAATAAAGCATGTATTCCATTTATTAGGCATGCCAATGGCCAAATATATGGCCATTGGCATTAAAAATAGTTTATTTTTAAAAAAATTTTTTTTTTTGGCCGATCTCAGACATTTAAGCATAGGGCACTGCCACGCAAACGGGATCATGGGGAAAATTAAAAAAAATGTAAAAACACAAAATAATATGAAATCTACATTTTGCCATTATAGTCAATAGCATGCAGAATGAAAACAATACCAGGAAACAGTGGTTGGTAAGGAGAAAGGCTCAGTGTGAGTGCAGTAAGGCAGTGGTGAATGTTAATGTGGGGACTTATACTGAATCACAAATTTCTTCTAAATGTCAGACTGCACCTAACCGTGTAGGTGCTGAAACAGGGCCGTGTAAGAGCAGAGTTAGATGACATCAAAAGGGGGTTTGTCATGCTTGCTGTAAGCAAATTGGAGCTCTGTTGTCTGGGTTTGGGCTTAGCTAAGCACAGCTAAGCGAGGGGGTGTGTCCCAGATAGCTTGGCTGTGCTTAGCTAAGCGCAGAAACAGTGTGTTCAAGTCCAGGGCAGAGCCTTTTATTCAAAGCGTTGTTTACACTAGCTCAACGTGCTTGCGTGGCATGCCCCGGGGGTTAAACAGGAAGGATGTAGGAAAAAAAGGAAATAGCAGAACAGGGGAAATGCACTACAAAGCAGTAATATGGGACTCTGCAACTTACTATGGGCCATTGAAGACAACCAATACTATAGCTGTCAGGTGGCTGCATAGCTGAAAATGGGGGGAGATGTAAAATAAAAGAAATAAAGGGCAACAGCACAATAAAGGAGAAATGAAATAGAAATCACTAATATGGGACTCTGCAACTCACTCTGGGCCATTGAAAGTACCCAATAATACAGTTAGCTGGTGGCTGCATAGCTGAAAATGGGAGGAGATGTAAGTAAAAAAAAATTAAAAAAAGGGCAACAGCAGAATAAAGGCAAACATGCACAAATTACCACTAATGCCTCTAACACTCACAGTGGTCAATTCAAAGCCATGAGTAATATAGCTGGCAGCTGGAATGTATCATACACCCAATCACACAAGCAGCAGTTGCAGCACACCAGTATAAAGTATGCAAACACCCCTCAGTCTGGTGTCCCTCACAAACTCTGCACATTTGGAGTAAACCTGGGAATATTAACTTACAAAATGCTAGTGGCTGCCATTGCTTTGATACATCAGTATGTGCTGGAGGTTGATGGTGGTGAGGAGGATAATGCTGACAACTGCCCCAGACTCAGGAGGAGGAGAGGAGTGTTCAGACCCAGGATAACTTACCAGGGGCTATATGACCTGGAGATAGTAGAGTGCTACAGGGTGGACAGGGACATACTTCAGCAAATTGTTGACCTGTGCTGGCCTTGCCTCAGAGCCAGAACAAACAGAGGGGAACCCATCCTAATGGATACTAAGGTATGTGTAGGCTTACGAATACTAGCTACAGGTACTTTCCAAAGACCTACTGGGGACATCATAGGGGTGTCACAGGCATCTGCATCCAGAGTACTCCACCAATTCCTGGATGCCATGCTACCACATGCCGGTGAGCACATATAAGTCCCCCACACCCATGAGGAGTTGACCAGCAATATGCGCCTCTTCCACAGTGTAGCTGAATACCCGGAGGTACTGGGTGCTATAGACTGCATGCACATCCACATCAAAGCACCACCCAGTGAGCAGTGTAAGGTCTACATAAACCACAAGGGCTTCCCCTCCATCAACTGCCAGGTCATGTACAATGCCCAGGGCATTATCATGAATGTGTGTACTGGCAGCCCTGGAAGTTATCACGACTCCCTTATCTGGCATTCCTCACAGCTGTATCAGGGATTTGCCAGGGGGGAGATCCGATATGGCCATCTGGTGGGGGATGCTGGCTATGCACTGGAGCCGTGGATGATGACATCCATCAGAAATGCACACCCACCCATGCAAGAAAGCCATAATGAGGCACATGCACAAACCAGGATCATCATAGAGCGTGTGTTTGGGATGCTCAAGTCACAGTTCCACTGCCTGGACATATCTGGTGGAGCCTTACAGTACTCTCCAGCCACATGTGCACACATGTTCATAGTATGTGCCATGCTACACAATATGATCCTGCAAAAACAGCTGCACCAGGAACAGGATGGGGAAGGGCCACACAGCCCCCCACCATTGCCAAGGTCCCCACAGGCACAGAGGGACTCGGATGAGGAACACCCAGAGCCAGCCCCTGTAGGCAGATGGAGGCATGCCCAGTATGGCCTGGCCTTGACAAAGAGGGAATGCATAGCACACATACTGACACTGTAGGCACCCAGGGACTGACACCTCTCTCTACTCGCACACACAGTAAAAAGGGATGACACACACATCACACTACCTGTAACATACCATGTATAGGCAGTGTACTGTGTGCATCCAACATAGGCATCCCTCAAGCACTGTACACACAACTGCCACAGGCACAAGGTAAGTCAGTCGCCTCAACACTAAATTAATGTATCGGCATGCTCTGGTAGGATTTGTATGGTATTGTTGCATGCATGCAAGGGAATGGGGTGGACTACTGGGATAGCAGCAGACAACTGACAGGTATGTGGGACACCAGGTAATGCCTGCTCAATACTGGCCTTCCAACACTATGCATTAGTACCAAAGGTGGCAAATCCCACAGCAGTATGTGTGGGGACAACTAACTGGGGGGGGGTCATAGCTCACAGCCATTGATGTTATTGTGGAGTCCCATACCCACCCAAAGACCCACACACAGCAAGTCAGCTGTAGAAAACAGGAGAGAAATGTCTGGCAAACCTTCACAAATGGCAGCAATGTTGAATCACCCCCCTACAAGCCCACACATTCGTAACACAGTAGGTCCCGCAGTTGCAGTAAGGCTCTGAAGGGTAACAAGTCTGACATGCAAATGTATGCCATTACAATTTCACTTGTGCTCTTTACTGATATGCTGGTAGTCCCCAACACAGGGCACAATAGTATGGTAAATGGTACCAAAATGTAAAGCAAATATCAGCACAGTCTCTGCAAAAGTCTACAGTTGACAGGTGCCCCCCCCCCCCCATATACCCACAGAAATGCAGTAACATGTATGTCTGCAGGGAAATAGCACCGTAACACAGATTGGTAGGGCTGTCCCAATACACATGAAAACATGTTGCATGTGGTCAATATGCAGGGGTTAATGAACTATGTCCATGTGTGGTCAATACTGTCAGGATCTGGCCAGCATGTTCTCCTGGCTGTCATCTTGTACTGCCCTAGGTGCAGGCTGTCTATCACAGGGCCATGTGCAGATAACTGCAGTGCTGACGATTATGCATGTTAGTGATACCTATTGCTCTGCCACTAACATACCTGGAAGTCACAGTGCTATGTGGAATATACCACACATATAATGGACTTCTTGAGGGCTGTGTAGCCGATGTGCTAAGGCTTTTGTGAATAATCAAGCTTCGTGCTACTGTTGGCAGTTGTCATTGTCATTGTGGCTTTTTTCCTTTTTTATGTCTGCTTTTGTATATAATGGACATGCCTGCACAGTACAATGCAGTCTGTATCCACAACCATAATGCCAAACCTCTGACAGCAACATGTCTGAACAAGGGCAGAAGTAAATGTGGAACAAAGGCACAATGATAGGCATGTGTTGTAAATACTGCCCTGACATACTGAGAAAGTGGGTGTGTGGGGGGGGGGTTGCAGTAGCAGGAATTGTCTGAAGGTTATGTAGGCTGACACAGAAATGTCTATCAATATTTTGTAACATCACTCTTCAATTATACTGAAATAACTTGCCATAAATACACTTGTTTATGCAGACTGGACAGAACCTCTAGCCAAACACCTGGACAATCTGCCATAACATGTAGAGCAGAGAGGTATGGCCACACCAGGATATGACATCTCAGGTTACACAGATACCACAGAAGCAGAAGATCCCCAGCCAGTATATCACCAAGTTACTGGATTATCACTCAACTGGCTGTAGCCACACCTCCCAACTGGTCTTGTTGGGCAAGAATGTACATAGCTGGCATCATAATATCAGTCTACACATCATACAACTAGTATTACCATGGTACAGCACTGTGATGATTTCAGGATATCTGACACTAGTTAATGACACAATACATTGCACTGTCAGAATACAGGTATGTCAGAAAATGTCTGCCAAAACAAACCATTCTTCTTCTTCTTTCGGCTTTTCCCGGTTAGGGGTTGCCACAGTGGATCACCTGTCCGCTCATGATTGGCAGTGGAGTTTTTACAGTGTTGAGTTGCCAGCCCGGCGCCCAACCTTCCACAGAAGGCACACTCATGCACACACTCACACCTAGGGCCAATTTAGAGTGTCCAATCCACCTACAGCATGTCTTTGTAATGTGGGAGGAAACTGGAGCACCCGGAGGAAAGCCACGCGACCACAGGGAGGACATGCAGACTCCGCACAGCAGGCACCCTAGCCAAGGATTGAACTGCAGAACCTCTTGCTATGAGGCGGCAATGCTAACCGCTGCACCACCATGGCCGCCTGCCAAAACAAACCATTACCCCAAGGAAAGTCCTCTGTACTCCTGAGAGGTATGTCTGTAGCACACAAACCCTGGACCACAGTGCACTTATCTCTGGAATGGAGTCCCATTCTAACTATACAACGTCACACTGGGCATGCTCCTACACTTAGAGAATCACAGGACATGTTGGAACCTACATTGGTTTATGAATATATTGTGTAGATATATCTGTGCATACAGACAGCCATTTACACTTTTTAACTGTCCCTACACAAACACATCAAACAGAATTACCCCCAGCTAGCTGTAGGTGGCCCATATATGATATTTCTGCATCTGTTGTGTGTGACACACAGTCATACATATATGGCCAACAGATAACTAAATATGTCAGGCATATACACACATAGATGTGACAGACAGTGATAGACAGAGAGACACAGGGGGGACACACACAGCAGCGTGGGTCACACACATGGGTATTCTGAATGGTATACAGTGATGTCCTGCTGTGGACAATGGCATACTGGCTTTAAGCAGTTGCATGTGCAACCATAAAAGGCGAGCCCCACTGTGTAATAGTACTGAGGTTGACATGTTAATATCACATCACCTGTCTGTATGTGTGTGCGTGTGTGTGTGTGTGTCTCTCTGTAGGTCTAAGCGTTAGCAGACTGTTCCCACTCAGTACACTTTGCATTGCCCAATTGCACAGGATCTGCTGTCAGTCACCTTAGAAGTACCCCTATAAGCTCTGTAGCACATGCAATAACTGTGTAACACTATACTACAAGTAACGACATAGGTAGGAGTTCAAAACTCAGTACTGGCAACTGTGTGTGTGTGTGTGTGTATGCATGTGTGTGTGTGTGTGCGCGTGTGTGTGTGTGTGTGTGTGTGTGTGTGTGTGTGTGTGTGTGTGTGTGTGTGTGTGTGTGTGTGTGTGCTACAGTTGTGTGTGCAAGACTGAGGGAGTTGTGTGCTTGTTTGTAGGTGAAACAATGTTATGCCATTCCCACTCAAAACACTTCCCACTGCCCCACTTTATCAGTCCAGATGATATCAGTCCCTTTATCAGCAACTCTGGCCGGCAGTTAGCCCCGTAAGTTCAGTAGTGTGTGTGATAAATGCTTAACATTGTAGTACAAATTTTCAGGCTTGTTGGCTGTTGGTGAAGCACCCACCAAGAGGAGAAAACGCTGAGAGAAGAAAGGAGCCACTTTTGAGATTTTAAGTATTTTTCCTCTGTTTATTTGATAAGTTTTTCTGCATAGCTGCCTAGTTTGAGCATTTTCTGGCTTGTTAAACTTGATTTCTGCATTAGTAGCTGTATTTAGAGCACAACCAAAAGCTGTTTACTGAATTTCCTGTTTGCACTTAATTTTAAAATCGTTTTTCTCAAAACTTGCATATTTTCTGTCTTTGACCTAGCACTCTTGTGTGGGGTCATTTACTGCACTGTTATAACTTGATATTACTTGTGAACCTCTGCTATCTCTGAAAAAACAAAAACAAAAAAATCTTGCTTTTTTCCCACTTTTCTGAGATTTAAAAAAGTTCAAGTTACAGGCTTGCTGTTCTTGAACTGTTTTGTAAGTTTCTGTGAGGCCACTTTTGCTTGGGCTAAAGGAAAGTCTCTCTGTTGATCAGTGGCAGTGATAAACATTGAGCTGCTTCCCTGCTCCCCGTGGGAGTGGTTACTGACTTGAAACTGTAGTTTTATTGGCCAAAAGGGGTCATTTCCAAAACTCCTTCATCTTACTCTCTTAAAACTTAGTTGCCTCGTGGTTTTGGCGTCTTTTCAGGCTTGTTGGCTGTTGGTGAAGCACCCACCAAGAGGAGAAAATGCTGAGAGAAGAAAGGAGCCACTTTTGAGATTTTAAGTATTTTTCCTCTGTTTATTTGATAAGTTTTTCTGCATAGCTGCCTAGTTTGAGCATTTTCTGGCTTGTTAAACTTGATTTCTGCATTAGTAGCTGTATTTAGAGCACAACCAAAAGCTGTTTACTGAATTTCCTGTTTGCACTTAATTTTAAAATTGTTTTTTTCTCAAAACTTGCATATTTTCTGTCTTTGACCTGGTACTCTTGTGTGGGGTCATTTACTGCACTGTTATAACTTGATATTACTTGTGAACCTCTGCTATCTCTGAAAAAACAAAATAACAAAAAAATATCTTGCTTTTTCCCCACTTTTTTGAGATTTAAAAAAGTTCAAGTTACAGGCTTGCTGCTCTTGAACTGTTTTGTAAGTTTCTGTGAGGCCATTTTTGCTTGGGCTAAAAGAAAGTCTCTCTGTTGATCAGTGGCAGTGAAAAACATTGAGCTGCTTCCCTGCCCCTCGTGGGAGTGGTTACTGACTTGAAACTGTAGTTTTATTGGCCAAAAGGGTCATTTCCAAAACTCCTTCATCTTCCTCTCTTAAAACCTAGTTGCCTCATGGTTTTGGCGTCTTTTCAGGCTTGTTGGCTGTTGGTGAAGCACCCACCAAGAGGAGAAAACGCTGAGAGAAGAAAGGAGCCACTTTTGAGATTTTAAGTATTTTCCTCTGTTTATTTGATAAGTTATTCTGCATAGCTGCCTAGTTTGAGCATTTTCTGGCTTGTTAAACTTGATTTCTGCATTAGTAGCTGTATTTAGAGCACAACCAAAAGCTGTTTACTGAATTTCCTGTTTGCACTTAATTTTAAAATTGTTTTTTCTCAAAACTTGCATATTTTCTGTCTTTGACCTAGTACTCTTGTGTGGGGTCATTTACTGCACTGTTATAACTTGATATTACTTGTGAACCTCTGCTATCTCTGAAAAAACAAAAACAAAAAAAATCTTGCTTTTTTCCCACTTTTCTGAGATTTAAAAAAGTTCAAGTTACAGGCTTGCTGTTCTTGAACTGTTTTGTAAGTTTCTGTGAGGCCATTTTTGCTTGGGCTAAAGGAAAGTCTCTCTGTTGATCAGTGGCAGTGATAAACATTGAGCTGCTTCCCTGCCCCCCCATGGGAGTGGTTACTGACTTGAAACTGTAGTTTTATTGGCCAAAAGGGTAATTTCCAAAACTCCTTCATCTTCCTCTCTTAAAACCTAGTTGCCTTGTGGTTTTGGCATCTTTTCAGGCTTGTTGGCTGTTGGTGAAGCACCCACCAAGAGGAGAAAATGCTGAGAGAAGAAAGGAGCCACTTTTGAGATTTTAAGTATTTTTCCTCTGTTTATTTGATAAGTTTTTCTGCATAGCTGCCTAGTTTGAGCATTTTCTGGCTTGTTAAACTTGATTTCTGCATTAGTAGCTGTATTTAGAGCACAACCAAAAGCTGTTTACTGAATTTCCTGTTTGAACCTAATTTTAAAATTGTTTTTTTCTCAAAACTTGCATATTTTCTGTCTTTGACCTAGCACTCTTGTGTGGGGTCATTTACTGCACTGTTATAACTTGATATTACTTGTGAACCTCTGCTATCTCTGAAAAAGAAAACAAAAAAAATCTTGCTTTTTTCCCACTTTTCTGAGATTTAAAAAAGTTCAAGTTACAGGCTTGCTGTTCTTGAACTGTTTTGTAAGTTTCTGTGAGGCCATTTTTGCTTGGGCTAAAGGAAAGTCTCTCTGTTGATCAGTGGCAGTGAGAAACATTGAGCTGCTTCCCTGCCCCCCGTGGGAGTGGTTACTGACTTGAAACTGTAGTTTTATTGGCCGTTTTTGGTCAATTCCTGGCTCTTTCCAGCCCCTGCAATCAAGCACGCTTTAGAGTGCTTTAGCGGGATTTAGCGCAGAGTTGCCACTAGAGCAGCATCGGGCAGCTCTGGTTTAACAAGGTTAAACTTTTTCTGGCTCCATAAAGTCTGTTCTTCATTTTTTCCCTTAGAACTGCTCTACTAGTAATCTAAACAGTATATCCCTTAACTAAAAAGCGCAGCACTTGTTCCTATAAGCTTTTACTTGTCTTAAAAGCATCTTCTTTTCAGGTTTAGCACTTCTGTATTATACAAAGTCCCTCACTAGCAAACCCCCCCCCCCAGGAGTACCCACTTCCTTACTAAGTCCTCTCTTATTCAGTTACACCCCTAACTTCTAAATTTCTCTAGCATGTCGAAGGGCCAGATGCTGGCGTCCTCTCCTGTCCAGTTGGTGAATTTGGGAATATTGAGGCAATGTTACAATTGCCTCATGTACACTGACAACCCTCTCCTCCTCCCACATAACACAAATACTTGCGAGAGATGCAGCTATTTAGCCAAACTGGAGGCTGAGCTCTCTAAACTCAGGACTGGCAAGACCAGACAGGAGGAGAAGGCAACTACACACACCACAAAACCAGTCTCACATAAAGCTATCACAACAATGAATCAAACACATAAACACACAAAGTCATACTCGGAGGCTCTGAGCAAAAATTTACCTAAACAGCAGAGGCCTCCAAAGCAGACATCCAAGCAACTGCCACCTCATGGCACACCACAGGCAACACATAAACCACAAAATCAGTGTGCAAAGCAGTCACAGCCCTTATGGCCAAATACAACACCAAACATACTTGTCATAGGTGACTCCATAGTCAGACACACTGACGTCCCACTCACCAGGCTGAACAAGGAGAGGTTCACAGTAAGCTGCCTATTGGGTGCTAGAATCCGCCACATAACACAAGCACTCGGGTCACTCCACAGCAAGTACAAATATGACACAGACATTGTCCATGCTGGTGTGAACGACCTGAGACGTACCTCCCTGGACTACATGAAAAGAGACATAGAGGAGCTCTCTGATTATGTAGCCCAGGCAGGTATGACCCTGACCCTGAGCAGTATCCTTCCTTCACCAAGAATGATGCCACAACATAGAGACAAGATGATCAGCTTTAACAATTGTCTTAATTTCTGGTGTCATTCAAAGGGGATCCAGTGTCTGTCTGCCTGGGATGACATGCTTGACAAGCCACGCTGCTTCGCAAGGGACGGCTTGCACCTGTCACCCTGGGATTCGGATATTGGCTAAGGCTCTTGCCACCCCATAGTGCCTTTTTAGGCAAGGCTCAAATTCTAAACCTACCACCCTAGAAAACAAAAATGGAAAGAAACTAAGGGTAATGCTGCTCAATGCCAGAAGTCTAAATCTCAAAATGCACGCACTCAAGGCCCTTCTCAGTATGGAGAACATCGATGTCTGTGCTGTGACTGAAACCTGGTTCAAGGCTCCTGAGAGCACCCCGGCACTATCAGGTTTTACCTCATATCATGCGTTCCGGCCCCAAAAACCGGACCACACCACAAAAGGAGGGGGTGTATCCATATTCATCAAGGATACCCACACCTCCAGGTTGATGGCAACGCACGAAGCATCGGAAACCATTCAGGTGCAATTAACCATAGGCAAAACTGCTCTACAATTTGTAGCATGCTACAGGCCACCCTCTCAAACTCAGGAACCCCTCACAGCCTTCCTGAAGACACTGGAGGGTATAAATGTATCTCCAAACACCATTATATTGGGTGACTTCAACTACCCGAATATAGACTGGGAACATTACTCAAGCCCCAACTTTCTAGCCCAAAGGTTCCTGGAGTTCATAAATTCAAATGCCATGGACCAACTAGTCACCATTCCCACAAGAGGAGAAAATATACTAGATCTCATCATCACAAACATGGGGGCAAAATGCTCCACACCAGAAGTATATCCCTCATTGGTGAGATCAGATCACAAACTTATCTCACTGGAAATCCACATCCCGCCCCCACCCCAAACAAAAAAGACCACAGTGAAGAACTTCTCTAAAGCAAACATCACACTACTCAAGACTGGTGTGGTATCCCTCAAGGCCCCCGAGCCAGTGGAAACCACAACCCAAGCTGCGGAAGCCCTTACAAATGCCTTCTTCGAACACCTCCAGGACTGCATGGATCAGGAAATCCCTAATAAAACCAAGACTCTTTCCACCAAGGACAAACGTCCAGTCTGGTGGACCCCAGCCATAAACAAACTTTACAATAAGAGGAGAAAGCTGTTACATGATAGGGCAAATCCATAAAAGAGAAGACACCCTTGATCATTATTAGTAAAAAAATACGAGCACTCATAAAATCATCCAAGGCCAACTTTGAGAGAAAAATTGCCATAGATTCAAAAGACAATCATAAGGCCTTCTTCAGCTATGTTAGAAACCTGGGTGGAAACTCCCAGATATGCGCAGAATTAGTCCAAAATGATACAAAAATCACTGAACCCACAGACATTTCCAACATACTGGCAGACAGGTTCAGTGCAAACTTCTCCCCCCTCTCCCCCCAAAAGGAGAGATAACTATCCCAGCGGAGTGTAGCCTCCCAGACATCTCAAATGCGTAGGTGAAAGCTGCTCTCTCTAAAGCTAAAAACACAGCATCAATGGGACCGGATGGTGTCCCCAGCTGTGTGCTACACGAACTCAACGAGGAACTAAACCCGCATATAAGGCAGCTGTTTAATCTTAGCCTTACCACAGGATACGTGCCCAAGGAGTGGCGTACGGCAACTGTGGTCCCACTCCACAAAGGCGGTACCTCTACGGACCCTGGTAATTACTGCCCCATAAGCTTAACAAGCCTGGTCTGCAAAGCTATGGAGAGGATCATAATGGAACTCATAAACAAAGACATAGGGGACTTGCAGACATTGGACCCGACCCAGTTTGGCTTTGTCAAGGGCAGATCATGCCTTTTGAACTTGGTCGACTTCTTCGAAACAGTCACCAAGGCCATTGATGAGGGAAAGGCAGTCCATACAGCCTACCTTGACCTTGCAAAGCTTTCGACACAATACCCCACTCAGGTATTATAGAGAAACTTACCAGCTTAAATGTAAACCCATATGTCACAAGATGGGTTGCAAACTGGCTAAAGAACAGAACCCACAGAGTTAGAGTTGCTGGCGCCATGTCAGACTCCAAGCCGGTCACAAGTGGTGTCCCACAGGGCTCAGTCCTTGGCCCCCTGTTGTACGGCATCTACTTCTCAGAAGTACAGGCAAACATAGGAGGACTATGGCTGACAAAGTTTGCAGATGACTGCAAACTGGGCGCCATAGTGGAAAGTACATCGGACACAGATATCCTTCAGAGGGGTCTCACGGAAACTGATAACTGGTGCCAGAGCCATGGCCTGAAGTTAAATGCCAAAAAATGTATAGTCATACCCTTCGGGAAAAACAAGGTAACCCCAAGCTACCATATAGGTGGCAATCCATTAAGCACAGAAGAGGTTATCAGGGACCTGGGGACCCAGATTGACAGTGGCCTTTCTTTTGACACTCACATTGCTAAAGTGGTTAGAAAGACCTTCTACATTGCCCACCTGATCATGAAGGGATTCACGTCCAGATCAAGTGAAGTAATTGTTCCCCTGTACTCTTCACTTATCAGACCAATGATCGAGTACAATGCCCCATTCGGGATGTATCTCACCCGACACCTGTAGCAATTGGAGAGACCCCAAAAGTTCCTCACCAAAAGGATAAAGGGACTCCAAAATCTGTCATATGCTGCCAGACTGAAGAAACTCCAGCTCTATTCAGTCGCATACTGCCTGCTCAGAGGTGACCTGTGCCTGACATACAAGGCCATGTCCAACCCGGAATTAATGGACATGCTCCACCTCAAAAAATCCAAATCTACCAGATCCACTAGAGCAAGCGACTTAAACCCTAGCACGGATATAAATAGGACATGCTGGAGGGATAGATTTGTCACCCAGAGACTCCCTATGCTGTGGAATAAAATCCCGGTCCATGTGAGGCAGAGCACCTCGCTGGCTCTGTTCAAGAGAAATCTTGACCGGTGGATGGGAGATCGTAAGTTTACCCCGGGAATCATCTCTGTGTCACTGCTGGACAGAGGCATAACAAACTAATGGGCACAGTATTTTTTTAACATAAGGGGTGGCGTAAGCCACAAAACTTTGGGCTAGGCTTATAAATGCCTTAGGGCAGATAGCCTAGTATAAACCTATGAACCTATGAACAAATGACTAGTTCAACAGGGGTTCTACTCTTGTATCCAGCAAATGTGTGTGTGGGTGTGTATGTTTGGAAGCAGAAGTATTTTGATAAGTGTAACACCCATTTCCCTACTTTATCAATCCTGCTGATGTCATTCCCCAGATCAGAAACTTTGGCCAGCTCTCAGTCCAGTAAGCTCTGAAGTGTGTGTGATAACTGCATAACACTATGGTAAAAATAACTAGTTAGGTAGGGGTTCTACTCTCACATATGGCAAGTATGTGAGTGTGTATAAGTGTGTATGTTTGTAGGACAAAGTATTTTGATAAGTTTAACACCCACTGCCCTACTTTATCAGCCCTGCTGATGTCATTTCCCATATTAGCACGTTTGGCCAGCTTTCAAACCAGTAAGTTCTGTGGTGTGTGCAATAATTGTGTAACACTATGGTACAGATAACTAGTTACATAGGGATTCTACTCTTACATCTGGCAAGGGTGTGTGGAACTGTGTCTGTTTGTAGTACAAAGCATTTTGATAAGTTTAACACCCACTGCCCTACTTTATCAGTCCTGCTGATGTCATTCCCCTCATAGGTTCATAATTGCGTAGTAGGCTAATGGCCCAGGAGCCTTTACAAATCTAACCCATAGAAGGGCCCTGCCATTGTGCCACCCAGTGTTACTTCCCAGTGCCTGTATCAAGTAGATCCACTGCAGTTATCCTTGGGGTGAACTGTCTATTAACCATCCACTCATCAAGACATGCATGGGAAGTGTATTCAAGGGCATGTGCAGTCTCTTGGTGAGGGACCTGTCCCACCAGCATGTTGTGGCAATTGTGGTAATGAAGTAGAAGTCTCTGCAGTGTGTGATGTGGTGGGATTGGCATGTCTTTATAGGAGCCATTTCTAAAACAGCTGGGTCAGACATGTCTTTGTAAATCAAGCACAGATAGCCTCTAACTCGATGATATGGCACAGAGAATAGCTGGAGTCTTCTGAGTCTGTCTGTGTAGGATGTGTGTTTAATGTCTAGGAACCTCTTTGTGAGGTGCTTCTGTGGCCCATCCAGCTGTTGCAGGTGTCTAGTGAGGTACATGGCAAATGGGCCATAATACTTGATGAATGGTCTAATGAGGGAACAGCAGACAGAGGTCATGACTTCCTGACCACAGTGGTGACTGGTGGTTGAAGGAGAAGTTACTGTCAACCTGTATCCCCAGATCTCTTATAATGCCTACAGTGTTCACTGGGCTCCCATCAATGTGGTACTTACTGGGAACTAAGTGTTTTACCAAAGGGGATGATGATGCATTTTGTGGTGTTAAGCTTCTGGCCATGGTTTCCACACCACTCATTGGTCTCAGTGAGGCCTTTCTGTAGAATGTCTGCATCACGTGTGGAGTTAATGATAGCTCCCAGTTTACAGCCCTCTGTCAACTTGGTCAGCCAGAGTTCCTCTGTGATGGGCTGGACTCCTGAGAAGTAGATGCTGGACAGGACACTACCCAATACTGATCCCTGTGGGACTCCACTTGTGACTGCTTGCCAGTCTGACTTGGAGTTTGCCACTGTCACACTGTGTGTTCTGTGAACCAGTTTGCAACCCACCTACTGATATAGGGGTTGATGCCAAGTCTGGTGGGTTTATCAATAATTACTGACTGTGGAATGGTATCAAAAGCCTTGGCCAGATCAAGTTAGGCTGTATTCAGTGCCTTACTGTCATACACAGCCCTGGTTATTCACTCAAAGAAGTCAACCAGGTTGAACAGGCATGATCTGCCATTCACAAAGCCAAACTGTGTGGGGTAAAGAGTTATTAGATCACCTATATCTTGGTCAATCAGATCGCTGATGACACAGGCCATACCTGTACATAGTAGACTCATCAGGCTAATGGGCCAATAATCCCCTAAGGTCTGTAGATGCTACCCCTTTATGGACTGTAGCAGTCTGCCAATTTGGAGGGACAAAGCCTGAGGTGAGGCTGTGACTGAACAGGTCACACAGATGGGGTGCCAGGTCTCTTTGTATGTCATGTCATGTAGAACACAGTTACAGATCTGTTTGGGTCCCATGGAAGCTGTATTCTTGCCTGTGGACAATGCAGGTCTAACCTGGCCTGCAGTAACGCAGAGTGCCTGACATTCATCTGCCATTGTGATTGTTCCGGGGGGGGGGGGTAAAGCTGGCACTGAATGTGTTGGAAAGACTGTTGGCAAGACTGTTGCCAATATCTGTTGTCTCTGGATAGGAGTTAGCATTGTGCAGTAACTCACATCACTTGTGGGTATTGCTGTGGAGGTTGTTGGTATAACTATCAAAGGCTGCTGTGATTGTGGTCAGTGTCTGCTGCAATTCTGCCTTCATAGCTGCCTGTAGATGATTCCATGTGGGATCTCAAGTTGTGGTTGATGCTAATAAGGGGGTTCCCCAGTCTTGGCACACCACCTTTTAATGCAACAGTGTCCTCCTTCTGTTGTACACTTTAGGAATAGCAGGGGACCATCACATTGGATTCCAGTGTTTGCAGGACAGCTTCTTGGTTCTATTGGCTATGGCTAGTACCATGCATTCATTTAGATGTTTGTATAGTGCATATGTGTATGATTTGACAGTCATGCAGCAATTTTCCATTACATAGGTGCAGTGAAGTCATCCACCCCTGTTTCTATGACTCCAAAGTCAGGCTTGGAGAGGTTTTTCAAGGTGTTTACCTTTGTGGGAGGTGTGGGTGAGATATTGAGCTTCATGTTGATTACATTATGTTTGCATCTGACTAGGTAGGGATTAACAACTGTGGTCGAGCAACAATCCCATATGTATGTAATCAACACAGGTCAAGGTTGTTGCATCCTCTACTGTGGGTCAGTATGAGCCAGTCCAGGGCATTGGAACTGATGAATTCCAGGAAACGTTGGGCCAGTGTATTGGTGCTTGATTACTTTTCCCAGTTGATGGAGGGGTAGTTGAAGTCTCCTACTATGTCAGTGTCGGGGTGGACCTTCATAGATGCCAGGGTGTTGAGGAATGTGGATTGACAGTCTAGGGACATAGATAGGGACCCATATCAGGGTATGACCTGGATTGCACTATTACCCAAAGTCAGTTGTACCTGAAGTATCTCAGATGCATTATTCTGGGATACTAGTCTGGAGGTGTGCATATCCATTATGAATATGGAGACACCACCACCTGTGGAGGCATGGTCCATGTTTTTTGGGCTGACAGCTGTGGAATGCATCGTAGCCTGTTAGTGCAGGGCTGCTGTCTGCTGCTCTGAATGAAGTCTGTGTTACAGCACAAATGTCAATGTCCCCCACTTTGAGGAGTGAGTGCTTTGAGTGACTGCATCTTGACAGTTAGATGTCTACTGGTCTACTGTTGAGCAGCATGACCCCAAGATTGCATAAATGTCTAGCTGTTACGGTGGTAATTTGATTTTGAACACTGCCTAATAAGGCACTATTGGGGTGGCAAGACACTTAGCCAGTACCTAGAAACCCAGAGGTGACAGATGCAGGCCATCTCTGGCAAGGCACTGAGGTCTGTCAATCATGTTACCCCAAGCAGAGAGATACTGGATCCCCTGAGAATGACACACAAGTAAGCCAATGTTGCAGTCAATCATTTGTTGATAGTACTGCAGAATCAATCTAGGTGATGGTAGTATACTGCTCAGGGCTACTGTCACACCTGCCTGGACGACATAATCCAAGAGTTCAGCCATGTCTCTTCTCATGTAGTCCGGGAGGTGTGTCCCAGGTCATTCACACCCACATGAATGATGACAGAGTGATACTTGTAGTTGTTGTGGAGGGTCCTGACTAGGTGTGTCAAGTGTTGGATGCTGGCATGTGATAGACAGCTGGCTGTTACCTCCTCCATAATTAACCTAGTGAGAGGGACATCTGTGTGCCTCAGTATTGAGTCACCCATGATTACTGTATTGTGCAAGGTGGTTAGCCTTAGGGGCTTAAGTTGAGGGATACACTGTGTAGGTGACATAAGTGTCCTT
The DNA here is from genome assembly GCF_019279795.1 of Protopterus annectens. Taxonomy (NCBI): domain Eukaryota; kingdom Metazoa; phylum Chordata; order Ceratodontiformes; family Protopteridae; genus Protopterus; species Protopterus annectens. The sequence continues at coordinate 516,853,840 of NC_056746.1, read as the reverse complement.
TGGCATGTGCTGTGTTGTGGTGTCTGACTAGGTGTCTGTCTTGCTGGCCTGTGCTGTTTGTGTAAATTTCCATTGCATTCCTCTGTGAAGATGGGTGTGTGTTTTTTCAGTGTATGTCAGGGCTGTCATACTGGGTGTGGTGGCGAACTATGTGTTCCACTTGGTGTGGTGCAGGTGTTGACCTTATCCTCTTGACCAGCTAGTGCAGTCTTCACTGGAGAGTGCATATTTCCACATTTGGTGATATAGGGGTAACTCTCACAGGTCTGAGTGTTTGGAGTTTAGACAAGAGGGTTGTCTGCGTACATGAGGCAGTTGCAACAGTAAACAAAAAACAAAAGTTGACCAGCAAGAGCAGACACAGATGTTGAAGTAAATCAGTCCTTTATTGTCACGATATATTCAGACCGGTTTCGGCAAAGATTGCCTTCTTCAGTGTAGGACAAACAAATAATGCCCTGTTATCATATATAATATATACATAATGCAAACCAATAGGCAAACAGAAGTCATGAATATTCATGAAAATCTAATAATGTGGAATACAAAAAGTGCCCTAAAGCTTTCTTCATTCAAAAAAAGCTAATACAGAAAACCAGTGTAGCACTTGAGTGCAGAAAAACTCTGTATAAAGCCCACAGTAACAGTTGGCAAGGTACACAACCCAATCACTACCACAATTACCAAATATTTTGATGTTGTATACTTGACTGGTATTACGACTTGAGAATTCCTTGTATTTATTCATCTGTGAACATGACCCGCAATGGCCACAGGGAAAGGAACCTACTAACTCCACCCCATGTAATGTAAGTTGTTTATGAGTGGTCCCCCCACTACCTATGTGTTTATAATGAGATAAGTATGAACCCAATGTTTTGCCTCGTTTATAAGCAAAGCGACACTGCTGCCCCAAAAGTGACCTCAATTGATCATTGGCAAGCTTGTTACGGTGGGGCTTTTTATGTGGGCCAAACGTCCAGGCCCCTCAGATCTAGAATCAATGAACATTGTAGTGATATTAGAAATCACAAAACTACTAATGCCCTGTACCAACATACTCTCAAACATCCACAAGCCAAATACACTTTTATGATTATTGATCGTATCACAGGCGATCGTAATCATAAACAGGGTTGGCATGGTCTTTTGGATCATAAAGAGAAATACTGGATAGTTACTCTTGGGGGCCTTTTCTTTCCTGGCCTCAATGACCATCTGTAGTGATCCTTTATACAGAGTTTTTCTGCCTTTAAACATCGATGGATAGTCAATGTTTAGTTTCAGGTTTCATATATATGTATATTTGTGGTTCTTCACCTATGGTACATCTATACTATATATTATTTTGGGGGTATTTATCATCTATCATGATGTATATACCAAATGTATGACAGTTATGTGCATTATTTTATTATCTATTTATTTGTTTAAATTATTCGTTTCCTTATAATGAGGAATATTTAACATGTAATTTACAATTTGGTACTTTTACATGGTTTATAATATTTTACCACTGTTATTAGTTCACATTTAGGCGCATTTTTTTCTTTTTTGTATATGTTGACATTTATTATTTTTGCACTCAAGTGCTACACTGGTTTTCTGTATTAGCTTTTTTTGAATGAAGAAAGCTTTAGGGCACTTTTTGTATTCCACATTATTAGATTTTCATGAATATTCATGACTTCTGTTTGCCTATTGGTTTGCATTATGTATATATTACATATGATAACAGGGCATTATTTGTTTGTCCTACACTGAAGAAGGCAATCTTTGCCGAAACCGGTCTGAATATATCGTGACAATAAAGGACTGATTTACTTCAACATCTGTGTCTGCTCTTGCTGGTCATCTTTTGTTTTTTGTTCATATGGTTTTGACCGTGCACTCCCCCGTGCATAGGACTTTGTTTGGAGCAGTTGCAACAGTGCCTCAAAATGGACAAGTCCAGCAGGTTAATGGGTGAAAGCACAGAAAACTGCACTTCAATCATGCCAGGAGGGGTTGTCATAACTACTAAGTACCGGGGCTACTTCTATGAGGAACGAGTACTGCTGATGGCTCCCAGTTGTGCTACATATATTGATACAATAATCTGTTGAAGTGCAAAGCTATTATGCTATTTGTAGTGCAAGACAAAAAGAACTAGCAAGGTGTAAGGGAAAAACTGAAGGCAGACTTTCTGCCACCTGTAATACTTTACCTCAGCTGTGCAGTTATCAGCACCTTTGTCCAGTTGTTAGCCCAGTAAGCTTTGCAGTGCCTGCAGTAACTGTGTTAACACTATAGTACAAATAACTAAATAGGCAGGGATTCTAATCTCAATACTGGCAAATGTGTGTGCGTGTGTGTGTGTGTGTGTGTGTGTGTGTGTGTGTGTGTGTGTGTGTGTGTGTGTGTGTGTGTGTGTGTGTGTGTATCATATACTGTGTGGATTATACCATTTTGAGTTGTGTAGCACCCTTTACACTTCCCCTCACCCTAATTTAGTAGTCTTGATGTCATTCACCTTAGCAGTACCTTTGGACTAGATGAAATTGCATTAGTGCTGTGGTGCATCTGATTACTGCATAACACTATAGTAGAAATAACTAGATAGGCAGGAGTTCTAATCCCAGTACTGGCAACTGTTTGTGTGTGTGTGTTTGCATGAGAATCGTATACTGTGTGGGTTATACCATTTTGAGTTGTGTACCAACCTTTACACTTCCCCTCACCCTAATTTAGTGGTCCTGTTGATGTCATTCACCTTAGAAGTACTTTTGGACTAGGTGAAATTATATAAGCTCTGCAGTGCATCTGATAACTGTGTAACACTATAGTAAACATAAACAGATAGGTAGGAGTTCTGATCTCAATATGGGCGTGTTTGTGTGTGAGGATCATATATTGTGTGGCTTATACCATTTTGATGTGTGTACCATACACTGCTGGTGACCACCTCCTGATTCCATTACTTTATATAGTGTGGTAACAGCATCCGCCTCACATGCAGCATGTTAAACCATTGTACAGGCCATACCAGTCCTCTGTACAGATGTGTCCAGAATATCCAGATGTTTGCAACCTATAAGTAATCTGTGTGTCTTAACAATGCACATGTATGTGATATTGTTGCCAAATAGGCCACAGTGAGTGTACTGACACATATGGCACCACCAGGTATCATACCTGACTGAAACAGCATGCTGATACAAAATCTGCTACCCTCTCACTTGTCCAGGCTTGTACGTGCAATACATGAGTCCAGATGCTTGGTTTTACAAGTGAATTGTTCATGTTATGGGTCACATGAAAGATTGGAAAAGGTGTGTACTGACATATTGTGGTCTCAATTTGTATATATCACAAACATCTGGCATCTTAACAGGGGTGTGCACATATTTTATATCCACTGTATAGCAGTAATGTTTCACACATGTCCCTACCTTAGTCCATTTGTTCACCCCATTTTGCTGATCTCTGTCCAGACGTCTTGCACTGACAGGTTGTGAGGTATGCTACAGGAATGTTAAATTTTCTTCAGATAGGCCCCTGTGGTGACCAGTGTGATGCAATGCAGTTAACCCCACCACAAGTGAACATCCACATAAAGCAATATGGCTATTAGTAATAGTTGTGTGCATGGTAAATTGCATGCCCTTCACATGCCTGAGGTATTGCCAAACCACAAAAGGGCAATTCCATACTCACCAACTTCAGGCTGCTGTCCCATATGCAGACCAGAGGTACCTAGGTAGTTGTGGGAGAGAGGTATTGTCAGCAGACTCACATGTGGCCTTGGTACAGGATGGATGCAGCATGTCTGTACATTTACAGTAAACCCCCAATACTACACAATTCACTGTCTTTCACCATAGATGTGTACTTCTGTGCATTAGAAAACCCCATACACAACTGCAATTTGACCTGACACATGCATGTAGATACTCTATAGATATCAGTATGTCTGATACAGTAGCCTACTAATCCCCACTGGGGTCTTACCTGCAGGCTCCTCGTCCATTGTGTCAGTGCCAACCACCTCCAGCATGTGGGGCTCTGTACCATGCTGTTCTACTGAGGTGGGTGCCCCAAGGTTGGTGAGAAGCTCCTCAGTTGGTGTCAGTGGGGGCTGCATGGCTGGTCCCCCATCTGTGGCTGTGAGGTTCCTGGACATGGCAGCTTCCCTTTGCCAGGCATAGAGCATGAGGTTGGTGGCACGATGCTGGACCTACTCGTATGTACATGCGTGCAGGCCAACATTGTTTACCCTGTCGACAGGAGCATCCCACAGGGTGATCCTCTCCTACAGATGTTGCTGGCTTTGGCCAAACAGTAGTGTGTGGTTCTATATTATGGCTTTGATTATCAGGTTGCATTTCGCTGGTGAGAAGGTTTCTCGCCTGTGATGTGAAATTGCACCTGGAAGACATAAATAGGGAAGTACGTTACATGACCCCATACATTTGGCAACAGTATGTACAGAACCTGCACATGTACCTTGAATGCCAGCAGCCACCACTCACAACCACACCATACCCCTGTAATCTAGCAGCACAGTATCAGCTTGCATTGCACTCCTGGTCCTGATGAGTCATATTCCCCCTAGTGAACACCAGTTAATTGCATAATCCTTTATTCCTCATTCAGGTCTGTGTAGACAGATAACATTAGCCATCTTCCATGCAGATGGGGTGTGAAAGGTGCTGAGACTTGGTGTGACTACAGTGTGTAATGGAGCTGGGAGCACATGCTTGAGTTCATGTAGGATGGAGACAGGGCTGATATCTTAACCCATGGATACTTACATTTGTTGCCTTTCAATAGGCAATATGTACCTGCTTACTGGTGATGAAAGGAGGGGTGTGGGTGCTGTGCATATCCATCTATACTGATGCAGAGTCAGGTGGTGATGTTTGGACTAACCCTATCTGCAGCAGGTTGCCTCTAGCTATGTTGTGTGTGTATGCAGTCTGATTGACCACCATTACAGGTTAGGTTGGTGTGTTGCCTCTGAGACTGCAGACATATGGGAAGATGGCCTTGTGATTGGCATTGGTGGATGTCTCCAATTTGTACTCAAAGTTAGCCTTACAGGAATCTACCTGTAACCTTATATGCTTGTTCAGACAATGGCTGACTTTTTGCCAGGTTAGTGCCTGGTCCTACTTTGCCCTGTACACCAATATAGGACCAAGTCTGTGGTTTGTGTATTGCTGCTGTCCAACAAAGAGGATTACTCTACTTTGGTGGAGGCAAGTATGACAAGTAAGGTATTGCTGAGTCCATACAGCTATGTAGGTGCTCATATAGCTGTTTGTAGTAGGCATGGACACAAAGTCATAACACAGTTGGACACCTCTCCAATTTCAAAATGATAATCATGCTTATTGTAGTACCCATGGCTGTGTCAGAGCAATGCAACAACCAGTAGCTGTAGAAATGTCACTCTGTTGGATGCACAGTAACTAAGATTACAAATGTGTACAACATCTACAGCTTATTTAACTGACATTTTGCATCTCGTACCACCTACTTAGAGGCGATCTCTGCTTGACATATAAAAAGCCATGTCTGATCCAGCTCTATTAGAAATGCTACATCTAAATAAATCCCAATCCCTCCGCATCACACGCTCCAGTGACCTCAACCTCATTACCACAACAAACAACAGGACATGCTGGAGGGACATGTTCATAACCCAGAGACTGCCCTTGCATTGGAATAGACTTCCCATACATGTCACATAGAGCACCTCACTGACCCTGTTCAAGAGAAACCTTGATGAGTAGATGGAAAATAGAAAATTCACCCTGGGGATCACTCCAGTGGCTCTACTCGACAGAGGTACTGGGAACTAAGGTCAGGTGGCACGATTTCAGGGTAATCCTATGGGCTAGGTTTGTAAAGGCTCCAGGGCCATTAGCCTAGTACACACCTATGAACCTATGAACCTATGTCTGTTGTTATGAGGTGGACACATACACCTACCCGTACTGACATATGCACAGGCAATACCCCATATATATGTCTGTTCTATGTCAGTTTGGCATGCTGTATTTACACTCTTGTTGCCCAGTCATCCCTCTCAACCTGTTACAACAGGACATCTGCAGGATGCCACACATACATGGGGGGCAATGGGACAAAATTAGTGACACTGTCTCAATATTGCTGTAACACACTTGAGTCGTTAATTAGCACTGTAGCCTTTGCACTGACAGGCATCCCCTGAAGGGTGTCCAACACTCCAATGGCAGGAAGAGAGGAGAAAGGCTAAGAGTGTGGTAGTGAGGGTAAGAAATTTTAATGTTGGCAGTATGAGTGCTATAGGGAGAGAGCTAGCTGATATGATGGCCAGGGGAAGGTTGATATATTGTGTGTGCAAGAGACCAGATGGAAGGAGAGTATGGCTATGTGTATGGGAGGCAGGTCACAATTGTGCTATCATAGTTTGGATGGGAGGAGGAGTGGGGTAGGGGTTCTCCTGAAGGAACAGTATGCCAAGAGTGTTTTTGGAGGAGGACATGAGTGTCTGATAGAGTGGTGTTTATGAATCTGGAAACTGACGGTGTAATGATGACTGTTGTTAGTGCATATGCTACACAAGATGAGAAAGAGAAATGTGAAGTCAGCTGGATGACGTGGTTTTGACTGTACCCAAGGGTGACACAGTGGTCATTGCAGCAGATGTCAATGGGCATGTTGGTGATGGGAACACAGGCAATGGGTAAGTGATAGGTATATATGGTGTTAAAGGAATGCAGATGGTGAGATGGTAGTGGAGTTTGCAAAAAGAATGGACATGGCTGTGGTGAATATGTACTATAACATGAGGGAGGAGCATAGGGTGACATACAAGACTGAAGAAGGATGTAAACAGGTGGAATATATCCAATGTAGGAAGGCCAGTTTGAAGGAGATTGGGGAGTGTAAAGTGGTGACAGGGGAAAGTGTATTTCAGGTGCATAGAATGTTGGTATGTAAGATGATATTGGTGATGAAGAAGAGAAGGAGTGTGAGGTCAGCATGAAGGATCAAATGGTGTGAACTGGAAAAGGGTGATTATGAGGAGGAGTTCAGGGAAGAGGTAAGACAGGCACTGGGTGGCAGTGACAATTTACCAAATATCTGGTTAGGTACAGCAGAGCTACTAAGGCAGACAGCTAGAAAGGTGCTTGGTTTGACATGTGGATGGAGGAAGTAGTACAAGGAGACCTGGTGGTGAACTGAGGAAGTACAAGAGAGTATACAGAGAAAGAGAATGGGGAAGAAGGAGTGGGATTGTCAGAGAGATGAGGAAAGTAGACAGGAGTATGAGGAGATGAGGTGCATGGCAAAGGGAGAGGTGGCAAAGGCTAAGGATGAGGCATATGAATAGTTGTATGACAGCTTGGACACTAAGGAGGAATGAAAGGAGTTGTAATGATTGGCTAGACAGATGGACTGAGCTAGGAAAGATGTGCAGTAGATAAGGGTGACAAATGATAATGAGGTAAATGTACTCACAAGCGAGGAGAGTGTGTTGAGCACATGGACAGAGTACTTTGAGAAGCTGATGAATGAAGACAATGAGACAGAGAAGATTGGATGATGTGGGTATGGTGACTCAGGAAGTGCAATGGCTTAACAATGAGGATGTAAGGATAGCTATGAAGAGGATGAATAGTGGCAAGCCTGCTGGTCCACATTACATACCTGTGGAAGCATGGAGGTGTTTAGGGGAAATGGCAGTGGTGTTTTTAGCCAGACTATTTACTGATATCTTGGGGAGTGTGAGGTTGCATGAGGAGTGGAAAGAAAGTGCTTGGGTACAGTTTTAGGAATAAGTTTGATGTGCAGAGCTGTGGTAGCTACAGAGGGATAACATTGACCAGTCACAGCATGAAGTTATGGGTAAGAGTAGTGGAAGCTAGATTAAGCAGGGAGGTCATGAGTAGTGGTCAGCAGTATGGTTTCATGCCAGGAAAGGGCACTACAGATGCAATGTTTGCCCTGAGAGTGTTAATGGAGTAGTACAGAGAAGGTCAGGGGTTGCTTTGTGACTTTCTAGACTTAGAGAAAGCATATGACAGGGTGCCTAGAAAGGAGTTGTGGTATTGTATGAAGAAGTCATGAGTGACAGAGATATATGTAAGAGTGGTACAGGATATGTACAAGGGTGGCATGACAGCAGTGAGGTCTGCATTGGGATTGACGGATGTGTTTAAGGTGGAGGTGGGATGACATCAGGGATCATCTGTGAGCCCTTTCTGATTTGCAATGCTGATGGACAGGTTGACAGACAAGATCATACAGAAGTCCCCATTGACTATGATGTTTACAGATGTCAGTGTGATCTGTACTGAGAGTAGGGAACATATTTAGGAGACCCTGGAGAGGTGGAGATATGCTCTAGAGAGGAGAGTAAAGAATTTCAGAAGGACTAAGACAGAATAGCTGTGTGTGAATGAGAGAGAGGATAGTGGGATGTTGAGGATGCATGGAGTACAGTTGGCAAAGGTGGATGTGTTTACATGATTGGGATCAACATTTCAGAGTAATGACAACTGTGGAGGACAGGTAAAGAAGAGAGTACAGGCAAGATGGAGAAGGTGGAGAAGAGTGTCAGGAGTGATTTGTGACAGATGAGTACCAGTAAAAGTAAAATGTAAGGTCTACAAGAGGGCAGCGAAGTCAGCTATGCTATATGGGTTGGAGACAGTGGCATTGACAAAAAGGCAGGAGTCAGAGCTGGACATGGCAGAGTTACAGATGTTATGATCTGCATTGGGTGTGACAAGGGTGCCCAGGTTTAGCAATGTGTATATGAGAGGGTCAGCCCATGTTGGACGGTTTTGAGACAAAGTCATAGAAGCAGGATTACATCAGTTTGGACATGTGCTGAGGAGGGATGCTGGGAAAAGGATGGTAAGGATGTAGCTGCCAGGTAAGAGGAAGAGAGGAAGACCTTAGATAAGGTTGCTGGACATGGTGAGAGAGGACATGCAAGTGGTTGGTGTGACAGAGCAAGATTCAGAGGGCAGGCAGAAATGGCAACAGATGATCCACTGTGGCAATCCCGAATGGGAGAAGCCAGAAAACAAAGAAGGGGATGCTGTAATGTCAGTCTTCACATATTTGCCAAGGATTTGAGAGACATAACACAACTCTATGGGTAAATGACTACAAATATGAGGCACACATATGGTCAGTGTGCATAACACTGGACAGTTAAATACTATGAGCTCAGTATATCACTTGCAGTTCAACACACACATCTGCAGCAGTACTTTACTATGCAAATACCATGTATAGGTCACTCACATTTCTGAGTCAAACAAGTATATTATAGTTGTATTCCAAGTAAGATATGGATATGTACGACATCCCAGTAGATGGCCTAGCATTTTCAAAGTCAGTATTGTTCTGCACACACTCCAGTAGTAGTCATATGTGAGCCATCCTTTCCTGGAGTGACTCAGGGGCCTGACCTATGATCTATGTCACTGCAGACAGACCCAGATGTTATGGCCATAGGTTCTAATTAGTAATATATTAGTACAGCAAGCCTTGTTGAGACATATATTTTAAATTTCCTATTTCACATTCTTACATGCCCCTACTGCAGTCCATTACATGCTTACTTGCTTGACATGCCTTGTTTTATTTCCAAGTGTAGGTGGTTATATCCTGGGTTTTTGTCCTCAGTTTCACACTCTCTCTCTCCCACAAATGTAGGGTGTACATATGTTTTGCATAGGCAGCAGCTAGCCTTTTGTAGGTAATACTCATGATGTTCTGTGCACCAGTTGCTGTCCCCCACTTCCTAATTGCATGCAGAACAGCTGTGTTGCTATTTCTATAGCCAATGGCATGGCAACACACTCCTGTAATTGAGTACTTCATGTGGATGTAGCCCCTTTTCCTTGCCTGTGAGGGGAATTCATGTAGGTGTGTGAACAACAGCATCACATAGGGTATTTGGAAATACCTCTTACAACCAAAACTGTGGAGACAGGCCAACAAAATGGGGGAGAATGTTCCAGACATAGTGACTGAATGTAAGTATTGCTGTTATACATGTGGATTAATGCTAGTCTAACAGGGTTTGTGTGAACATGGAGTTTCTGCGTGATATAGGTTAAAGTATTTTGTGGCCATCCACAATACACCTCAAAGTGCTATACTTTACAAGGTCTGCTGATGTCCCTCACCTTACAAGTATGTTGGGATTCCCTTCAACCTATGAACTCTGTGGTATGTGCGATAAATGCGTAACACTGTAATAGCAAAAACTAGATAGGTAGGGCTTTGAAAGGTTTGGTAAAATCTTCGCACCCAGTACACATCCATATGTCCATTGTACAGGAACCACTGTTGTCAACCACTGTAGTGACAGCTGTGGACACTCTGCAGCCCTATAAACTGTGTGCCATGTGAAATAACTATGTAACAGTACTGACACAAAAACAAGATAGGTGGGTCTTCTAATCCTGTGATACCATTCCCCACTCAGGAATCATAGACAAACACATCAACCCCTATGTCATTAGGTGGGTTGCAAACTGGCTCATGCATGGGACCCACAGTGTGAAGGTAGCAGACTCCATGCCAGACTGCCAACCAGTCACGAGTGGATTACCACAGAGTCTGTTCATGGGTCCCCTCATGTTTGTCATCCAGAACACATAGGGACCCTGGCTGACAATGTTCCCAGACAATTGCAAGGTGGGTGCTATGTGTACATCCCCATATCATGTTGACATCCTGCATAAAGGCCCCACTGAGACATCCAACTGTTGTCAGAACACTGGCCTTAGGCTGAATGGAAAGAAATGTGTAACAATCTCGTGTCAATTCAATGTGGTTTCCATGAATTAACACATTGTTGGTAGTCCAATGGACACAGAAGTTCTTATAAGAGGCCTGGGAACACAGGCTGACAGCGACCCCTCTTATGGCTGCCATATTGCTACTGTGGACAGAAATAACTTCCATGTGGCACATCTCATAACTAAGGGTGTGTCATCCAGCAAGGAAGAGGTCAATGTCTCCTTCTACTCTCTCTTCATTAGGCCAACCAGCAGGTACAATGACCCAATTGCCATGGAGCTCACTAGACACCTGCAACAACTGTGGAGACTGCAAGTGTACCTCACAAATAGGACACTAGCCCTTAAACAACTGTCCTATATGGACAGAGTGTAATACCTCCTAGTATTCTTGGCTACATCTTGGCTACTTACAAGCAATCCCTGCTTGACTGACAATGCCATGTGTGGTTAGATGTGTTAGGAATGCCATATGTAGTGAAACTCTGATCTGTATGCACCACATGCCATGGATAACTCAACCTCATTACCACAATGAACAGAACATGCTGGGGGAAAGGTACATGACCCAGCAAGTGGACATGTTATGCAATATATGTTGCATACATGTCAGAGCACCTCACTGGCCCTCTTCAAGAGAAATCTGGATGAGTGGATGGGGAATTTAACTGTCACCCTGGCCATCACTCAAGTGGCAATAATTGATAGATGCACTGGGAAAAAATGTCAGGTCGCATGATGTCAGGGCACTCCCATGGGCTAGGCTTGTCATGGCTTCATGCCCATTAGCCTGGTACACATTTATGAACACATGATCCTATGATTATCAGTCCTGGCAAATGTGTGTGTGTGTGTGTGTGTGTGTGTGTGTGTGTGTGTGTGTGTGTGTGTGTGTGTGTGTGTGTGTGTGTGTGTGTGTGTGTTTGTGTGTGCACGCATATCCTAAGTGTGTGTGTTTGAGTGAGGAATATATCCATTGGGTGGCCATGTATTATAATTCTAGGTCATCATATTCCCAGCACATGTCCTACATTTCACTCTACAAGAGCCGCTTTTTATATCAACCATAGAGGTATCTGTACACACTCTGCAGATCTATAAGCCCTGTGCTGTGTGCAACAGCTATATAACAGTATGGAATGAGCAGCTAGTGAGGCAGGGCTCTTAATCACAGTACTGGCACACTTGTGTGTGTGCATTGGTGTGTATAGCAGTGTTTGGGTGTGTACACTCATGCATGACATTAGTATGAAACCTGTCAAAACCACTACACCCCACATTGCCATACCTTACAATGGCACGTGATGTTACTCACTTTACATGTACTTTGGAAACTTAACACACTATGAGCTCAGTGCCACCTGTGATAACTGCATAATACTATACTATACTAACTACATGTGTAGGGATTTCAAACCCAACACTGCAATTGTGATTGTGTGTGTGTGTGTGTGTGTGTGTGTGTGTGTGTGTGTGTGTGTGTGTGTGTGTGTGTGTGTGTGTGTGTGTGTGTGTGCGTGTGTATGCGTGTGTGTGTGTGTGTGAGCAGTATTCTCTGCATGTTGGGTCAACAGAATACCCTCTGGGTGTGTAGAATTTACAAATCTGAGGTGTGTTCCACCCACTACTCAGAGGCGATCTCTGCTTAACATACAAGGCCATGTCAAACCCAGAACTGTTGGACATGCTACACTTAAAGAAATCCCAATCCCTCAGAGCCACATGCTCCAGGGATCTAAACCTTGTCATCACAATAAACAAAACATGCTGGAGAGATAGGTTCCTGACCCAGAGACTCCCCAGACTCTGGAATAGCTTGCCCATACATGTCAAGCAGAGTGCCTCTTTGGCCCTCTTCAAAAGGAACCTTGACGATTGGATGGGAGAAAGGAAATTCACCCCGAGAATCACGTCAGTCACCCTGCTAGACAGGGGTCCAGGGAAGTAAATAGTGTGGGAAGAAATAGCCAGGGGATTGTTATGGCTAGGTTTGTATAGGCCCTAGGGTTGATAGCCTAGTACCAACCTATGAACTACACTTACCATTGTCCGCTGAACAAGAGCTGCTGACATCAGCTACCATACACATACCTGTATACACCTCTCAGTCCTATAAGCTACATGGCACATTCAAAAACTGTTATACAGACCTGTTAATTGTGTACACCTGTACACTGGATATGACACGCTCAGTGTGTTACCACACTGCCATACCCCTTGTAGATAATGTCTGCAGGGCCACATCCTGCTGACACACAGACACATAGAAGAAAAACAGAATACATTATAGAGACCACATTCAGTCAGCATTAATAACAACAATAATGTATCATGGCTGCACAGCTACACACTCTGACATGCAACCATTAAACATGCTGGCTGACAACACTTTACAAAGTATTATATTGCTAAGCTGTACTAAATTCACCCTGTTCAGCAGAACCATATTAAGATGTCCCTGCATCGATAGTATGGATGACAGGGATGTGGCACAGGTATCAATATATGTACAGGGTGTGGTATGGGTTTGCCAGAGGCGTAGGCTGGGCCATTTGGTTGACATCCTGTGTGTGTGCGTGTTTGAGGGTTATTCATTAAATGAGCTGTGCAGTGGTGGTGTGTGTAAGTCTGGAGGTGACCTGGCTGTGATGGTGATGTGTGTATGGATGCACACAGTCATGCTATGTGGCTGCCCTACACAGGGATATGTTGGACAACTGTGGACTGTACATGGCAGGGTGTGCAGTTCACTGTCTCTGGCCATGGACATGGGAACTGGGCCTGCCAGGGGACCCCACTGGCATGACCAGGCACAAGGCCAGATACAGTACTATTCCCCAATGGTGACTGCTGTCTGCTGGATCAGTGTCTCTGTTGGGACTGGCCAGGACCATGTGCCAATGGCCTGCTGTGTTGTGGCATGGACAGCAACCCCCCCCTGCAGTTGTGCTGCTGGTACTGCCACTATGGGAGCGAGAAGCTGCATGGCCATGTGGACTCTCAGCTGTTCGTGCTGCAGTCATACATCCATGTGGCCGACGGACAACTCCCACCACATGCTCTATCACAGACATTCCACGTTCAAGAATTTACATTTCATGGTCAGGGCTTCCCAACATCTCACCCAACCATCTATTTATGACCTCAGCATAATGACAGTAGGCATCAGCATGATCATGGAGGTTGTCAAGCATAGCAGGAAGAGTGGCATTCACAACCCTGAGAAACTGTCTGGTGTTACGTTCACTGCATGCCTTGCCTCCATGACAGTCCAAAACATGCATCTGGTGACACTTGCTGTGGCACTTGTGACAGGGGCATGATGGGCAGCATTTCCCCTTTGAGCACCCCGGCCTGTCCGCCTGTGTGGGACCTTGCCTGTTACCTGGCTATGGCTGGTGTCTATAGACACACTTGTCATAGTCACCACACTTGCCTGCCCCATGCCACCACCTGCCAACTGTCCATTACATATGGCCACTGGTGATGGGGTATGTGTGGGCATTGTGACTGTGTGTGGATATGGGGTGGACAACAGTGGGATGCCAACCAATGGCACATATTCAACCCCTGACAACCCAACCTGTGTCTGACTATGGCTATCATCATTGTCAGAGTCTGTGGAGACATTAACATCAGTTCTCAAGCAGGAGGGACCCCAACCCCCATTGCCACCTGTGAGGGGAAGACAATAAATGTACATTAATACCTGTACATTATGGTTGGCTGCCACACACACACACGCACACACACACACACACACACACACACACACACACACACACACACACACACACACACAGACATGCACACAGACACTTACAAGTTAGGTGGCACAAACCTATTACACAGACCTCATTTTACCCAAAAGGTGACATGCATGACATACAGCCTTCATCATCATGCATTGCAGCCATTCTCAATCCTTCTTACTAACAATATACATCTCTGGGATGCATGAGTACTGTTAGTAGGTAATGTCCATTCTCCTACCACACACTGCACCCATATGCACATTATTGCTGTTCACATGTATAGCAGAGTGGCAACTACTGTAGACCATACCTGACAATTGTACAAATCATTGATGAATGTGTATATGGCTGGCACATATGTTTGCTTTGTTCCTCATAACCCCTATGTGTTTATCTGGCACATAACTGGGATCATATGAGGATTGATGTCACTAATTAATAGCATACATTTGATTTGCAGACCTCATCACCAGCAGTGAATGTATGTTCAAACAAATCCTGTTACACCAACAACCTTCTAAGCTTAACATGGATATGATAAGTGTACACACTCCTGTTAACATGGCAGGCTCTTGTATCATAAAAAATGAGACCAAAATACTGCATTCAAAAACATTACCCATCTTAAATGCAATATATGACCTGTGCAATCCAATTGTGAAACAAACAAATGTGTTAGTTGTGAAATATACTGAGTGAGATCTGTACGATGCGGTGGTTGCATAAGTGGGGATACTCTTAAACCAAAGTTTTTTTGAAACACCTGTTAAGTGAACTACAGTAGTCACTCTTCCTGGGAGGGGGAGTATCAGCATGGCACATCTTGACTTGGCATTATTTGGACAGTCTTCCCTGCAAAGGTCCCCCAATTCTGTCAGCTGGCAACGGGAGCTCATGTGCACAGACGTTGGAGGTTACACTGAGGGTTTTCTATTGGTGTTAAGTCTGGTCTTTGTCTGGTCCAATGCATACCCTTGAGTGTAGTCAGGTGGAGCCATTCTTAGGTAGCTTTGGATGTATGCTTCAGGCCATTGTTGTGTTGGAAGCTGAAACCCCTCTCCATCCTCAGCCATCTTGCAGACCCTTGACGGGTTTGGCCCACACATGAGTGTTATTTGAACTGTTCATAATTCCCTCCACTGTATCTACAGGCCTAGTTCCAGCTAATGAACAGCAACCCCAAAGCAGGGCACTGCCACCAGTGAGCTTCAACATGTGGTTGGTGGTCTTCAGGTGAAGTGAGGTGTTACTTGTCCACCAAAGGTAGCTTTAGTGATAGTGGCTGTAAGTTTGAACCTTGGTCTCATTACACCATTACAAATTTCAACATAAGCCTTTGGGAGACTTGATGTTATGTTTTGCTACTTGTACACAGCCTTGCATGGTGTTTGGTGTGGGTAAATGCTTCTATCTACTGACCCTACCCCATAGGCCAGACTTATGGAGAATCCAGGTGATAGTTGTCACATGTACTACACAATCAGTACTTGCCAGAGAGTCCTGCAAATCCCTCAGTGCTGCTGCATGTCTCCTGGCAGCCTCCCTGACCAGTTCTCAACATGTCTTTTCACCTGTTTTGGAAGGATAAATGGTTCGTTTCAACAGCACTGTTTTCCCATATTTAATCTACTTTTTGATAACTGTCTCCACTGTGTTCCATGGTATATGCAATGCTGTGGGAATTTTGTTGTACCCAACTCATGACTGATACCTTTCAAATATGAGATCCCTATGATGCTTTGCAAGATGTGTGCAAGCCATGGCTGCTTCTGGTACAGACAACCGAGCAAATGTCATGAATACACCACTCCGACTGTCGACCATTATTCGTTGAGTCCCTGTACTTGGCAGGTGTGTACCCAAGCAGAGTGAATGCTGTCAGTACATCACAAGCTGCTCCTACAATATGTTATTTGGAGGGCGTGCACACATATGCATCCAGCATATTGTAAGGTTTGTACACCCCATATTTGATGGCCTAACATATTGTTCAATTTTACAAGTTAATTGTTCATGTTATGGTCACAATACATGTTGGAAAAGGTGTGGAATGTAATATTGTGGTCTCTCATTGTATATATCAGAAACACTTGGCATCTTGACAGGGGTGTGTACACTGTGGTATCCACTGTACAGAATTAATGTTTCATACATGTCCCTACCATAGCCCATTTGTTCCCGCACTGACAGGTTGTGAGGTATGCTGCAGAAATGTTACATTACCCTTCAGATAGGCCCCTGTGGTGACCACTGTGATGCACTACAGTTAACACCACCACAAGTGAACATGGACATCACGCAATATGACTAGGTGTGTATTGGCAAAGCAGAACAAAACAATTACATACTCAGCAGCTACAGGCTGCTGTCCCACTTGTAGACCAGAGGGAGCTAAATAGGTGCGGCAGAGAGGTACTGTCAGCAGACTCACATGTGGGCCTTAGTACAGGGGGGAAGCAGCATTTCTGCAAATTAACAGTACAACCCCCAATACTATGAAATATGCTGCCCAGCACCATAGATGTGCATTTATGTGTATTACCAAACCCCATCCACAACTACTATCTTATCTGACATATGCATGTAGGTACTTTACAGATGCAACTATGTATGTTACAGTACTCTAGTAATGTGCACTAGGGCCTTACCTGCATGCTCCTCCTCCATTGTGTGGGGGGGCACCCATATCCACAATGCTGGATTTGGCATGCTGTTGTCTGCTTGCAGTCGGTGCCCTAAGGTTGGTGAGGAGCTCCTCGGTGGGTTTCAATGGGGCCTGCATGGATAGGCCCCCACCTGTCACTGAGCTTTCTGTGGCTACGGCAGCAGCCTTTCACCAGGCATTATGTATGAGGTTGGTTGCACGATGCTGGACCTACTTATAGGTTCTTGAGTAAAGGCTGACATCATTTACCCTGTGTACTAGGTCATTCCACAGGGCTGTCCATTCCCACAGATGTTCCTGCTTACGGCCAAACATTACAGCATAGTTCTAGACAATGCTTTCCACAATTTCAGCTGTTTTAGTCTCTCAGTAGGGTGGGTTTATCGGGTGCTGCATCCCACCTGGAAGACATAAACAGTGAAACACATCATAGCAACTCATACAGTTGTCAACAGTATGGACAGAAATTGCACATCAAAAGTGGATATTTGTTGCCAACACTCACAACTGCACCATACCCCTGTAATCTATCAGCACAATATTAGTTGGCATTGCACTCCTGGCCCTGATGTGTCATATTCCCCCCAATGATGGACAGTTAATTGCATAAACCTCTATTCCCCATTCATTTCTGTGTAGAGGGATGACAGTGGCCATCTTCCATGTGAATAGGGTGTGGATGTTGCTGAGGCTGTGTTTGACTACAGTGTGTGATGGAACTGTGAGCACATGCCTGAGTTCATGTAGGATGCTGGCAGGGATGTTATCAGGCCCCATGGATACTTGCTGTTGTTACCTTTCAGTAGGCAATATGTACCTACTCACCATTGATGAGGGGAGGGATAGGGTTGATGTGCATATCTCCCTATATGGATGGGGGGACAGGGGGGTGATGTTCACACATAACCTGTCCGATGCAGGTTGCCTATAGCCATGGCATGTATGTATGAGGTGTGATTTACCACTAGTGCAGAGTGAATTGTGTTGTTGCCTCCGAGGCTGACAACATATGTGGAGACACCCTTGTGACTGGCCTTGGCAGTGTGGATATGTCTGATTTGTAGTCATAGTTAGTCTTACAGGGAGTCACCTGTGACCTTACATGCTTGTTCAGATAGAGGTGGACATTTTCCAAGTTGTTGTCTGCAACTATGAAGCCCTGTACAGCCAATATAGCAACCTGTTATGTGGTTTGTGTATTGCTGCTGTCCACCAAAGAGGATTACTGGAGGCAGGTTTTACAGGTCAGGTATTGCTGAGTCCATATAGTTACAGTGGCTATATAAGTGCACACACCCCTGTTACAATGCCTGGTCTTTGTGCTATCAAAATGACACCACAATAACTCATTTCAAAACAATTCCCAACTTTAATGTGACCTATAGCCTGTACAATTCCATTGAACACATAACAATTTGTTATGTGAAAACATATGCAAATTAAAATCAGCACAATAAGCTTGTTGCATGAGTGTGCATACCCTTAAACAGATACTTTGTGGCAGCAACTGTTGAGATAATGACAGCATTCAGTCATCTTAGGTCAGAGTCTATCATCATGGCACATCTTTACTTGGTAATAGTTGCCCAGTCTTCCTTGCAACAGAGCTACAAATATGTCAATTTGTGAGGGCATCTCTTGTGCACAGCCCTATTCAGGGCAACCCACAAATTTTCTGTTGAATGTAGGTCTGGCCACTTGCTGGCACATTCCCAAACTGTAATTTTCATCTGGTGAAGCCATTCCTTTGTTGATTTGGATGCATGCTTGGGGTCATTGTCATGTTCACAGGTAAAATCCCTCTTCATCTTCAGCTTTCTAGTAGATGACTGAAGATTTCAGGTCAAAAAATGATTGGTATTTGGAACTGTTCATAATTCCATCCACCTTGACTAGAGGCCCAGTTCCAGCTTATGAAAAGCAACCCACAGCATGATACTGCCACCATCATGCTTCACCGGGGGATGGTGTTCTTTTGGGGGTGCAAAGTGTTGTTTTTGGCTAAACATACTTCTTGGAATTGTAGGCCAAAGGTTCAACTGTGGTGACATCAGACCATGACACATTGTCCAACATGCTTTTGGGAGTCTTGATGTACTGTTTGGCAATGTTTGTCCAGCCCTGGACATTTTTCTGTGTAACAAAAGGCTTCCATATAGCAACCCTACCCCATAGGGCAGACATATGGGGAATACAGAAGATTGTTGTCACATGTGGTACATACCCAGTACTTGGCAGGCATTCCTGCAGCTCATTCAGTGTTGCTGTAGGTCCCCTGGCAGCCGCCATGGCCAGTTGTCATCTTGTCATTTCATCCATTTTGGATGGATGTCCAGGTATTTGCAGTGTCGATCTTGTCCCATATCTTCTCCACTGTCTGATGACTGTCTGCAGTGTATTCCATGGTATGTCCAATGTTGTGGACACTTTCTACTCTTCTCCTGACTGATACCTTTCAACAATGAAATCCGTTTGATGCTTTGTAAGCTCTATGCAAAACATGTCTTTTGCTGTAGCAGGCAACTGGGTCAATGTCAAATAAATCCTACTAGGACAGTTGAACATTATTTGGGGTTAATCAGAGTCTCATTAATTGATGGTATGTGTGTACCCAAAAAGAGAACACTGTGATTACTGCAAGAGGTGCATCAACCAAGTAGTGGTTTATGTGTGTGCACATGTATGCAACCAGCTTACAGTATGTTGTTTATGTTTTATATTTTCTCCCCTAACAGATTTGTTTGTTTTTCAATAGAATTGTAAAGGTAATGGATCACATTCAAGGTGGAAAACATTTTGAAATGATTTTCTGTGGTCTCATTTTTGTATACTACACAAACCTGTCATTGCAACAGGGGTGTGCACACTCTTGATAGCCACTGTATGTAGGTGTCCATATAGCTGTTTGTGGTAGGCATGGACAGAGGGTCATACCACAGTTGCACACTTCTCTGATTATAACCTGATAATCATGCCTATTCTACCACCCATATCATTGTCATGGCAATGCAACAACCAGTACCTGTAAACATTTATGTCTGTTGTATGCACTGAAACTGATATTACATACAAGTACAACATGCACAACTTATTTACATACATAGATAAGTAAGTTGATTGCACAGTAGGCTTTGCTATCACAGTGCTAACCTGGAGGATGTCCCACATTCATAACTAGGCTATTATGTTGGGAGGGTGGCCTAATGGTTAAGGTGTTTGCCTTACAAACACAAGGTGCAGGGTTTGAGTCTCACAAGGGATAATTGGCTAGGCTTAAAATGGCTCGCAAGGGCAGTTAGCTTAGTACTAATCTATGAACCTATGAACCTATGAACCTATGTTACAATGTCATTGTTAACAGACTTGACAATGGTTTGCCTAACATAACACAACTCTATGAGTAAGTGACTACAGATATCAGGCACACATGTGCTTATAACACTGTACAGTTGAATGGAATGAATTCACTATATCACATGCATTTCAACACACACTTCTGCAACAGTACTTTACTATGCACATGCTCTGTACAGGTCTCTTAGATTTACAAGACAAACATGTGTATCATAGTTATATTCACAGGTAACATATGGATATGTACAACATCCCAGTAGCTGGCCTAGCAGTGCCACAGTTCGTGGTGTTTGACAGACACTGCAGTAGTTGTCAAATGTCAGCTGTCTTTTCCTGGGGTGAGTCTGGGGCCTGAGTTTTGATCTATGTCAATGCAGACAGAGCCACATGCTATGGCCATCGGTGCTGTTCAGGAGTACATCAGTACAGCAAGTCTTGTTGAAACATATTTTTTCAAACTCCTATTTTCCATTATTACAGACCACCTACTGCATTCAATTACATGCTTACTTGTTTCACATACCTATTTTCTTGAAAAGTAGATTTGGTGATACACTCTTTCTGTGACTTGCAGTCAGTCAGTTTTGTTAGGTTGTACTCCTGTCTATGACAGAGCTGGTTTAAATAGGTGGCAGCTTGACTTTTGTAGGTAATGCTCATGACCATGTGATGGCCTGTGCAACAATTGGTGTCCCCCAGTTATTAATTGCATGCAGAGCAGCACTGTAGTTATTCCAGCAGTCAATGTCAGGGCAACACACTCCTATAATTGAGTACTTCATGTGGGCATTGGCCCTTTACCTTCCCTGCGAGGAAGACATCCTGGAGGTGTGTGAGCTAATACCTCTTAACATAAACTCTTGTCTGAACATGCTACTTCTGCATAGGTTTCAGTCTGACAAAGTTCTGTGTCTGCATATCTCTCAACTGTAGAGCTGTCCACATAATGGCTAGAGGTTTGCCTGTTATGTTTGGTCTGTTCCCCAGACAAGTGTTGTCCTTGGCAAATCAGAAGCATACTCTGGTGATTGCAATCAGTAAATGCTAACATCAATTTGTGTTTCTGCCTTCATATCCCTCAGAAAAGATATGTTAAAACAAACCCTGTAACACCAGCAACTTTCTCAGTGTATAACAGCAATAGTTCAAGTATGGCCATGTTTTTGGGCCTGTGTCCCCCAATTATGTCAAGCTGTGTCCAGATCTCATGCAGTAAGAGGTTGATAGGTATGGTCTACCAATATTTAGCACTGTCATTCCTGTTTAGGACAAAGGCTTGACAACATGTGGAACTCTGTACATTCAAGAGGTCGGTGTATAGAGAATGCTCTTAGATGCCCTTGTAATATATTTTATGTGGGGGAGAGTGAGAAGTGCTTTAAAACTAAGCTGTTAGAACATGTGAGAGATAATACTGATAAGAAAGAAGACAGTTCTATAGCTGTACATTTTTATAAATCTCACCATGGGGACAGTAGTGGGTTACAAGATATTGTTTTTAAAAAAATTCAGTTTCTCAGCTTGATCAAACAGTCATAAAAGAACAATTGTTATGTACAGAATCTATTTATATTTTTAAATGTGATACTTTATCCCCTAGGTGGTTAAATGAGGAGTGTAATTGGAGGCTGTGTATTTAAATATGTAATTATAAATGTTAATTACTTCTTGTATGTAAGGCAGGTATTTCTTGTAATGTTTTACTCCTTGAAGGCTTTGGCCAAGACATCAGAGTATAATAAACTTGTGTGAATTACTGGCTGGTTGTTTTTCTCTTTACTATCTTCAGTCATGTTAGTTTATTTGCTAAGAGGTCGTTGTATGTCTGGCCATTGTGTATGGCCTATCATATTTTAGTAGCAGCGTACCGTTTCCTTATTATTTGGACTGTGGTGAGGGCAGATATCAGTGGCATGTGTCCTTTTGTATCCAACTGTGCATGCTGCCCCAGTTATGGGTGGTCTATCAGCAGCATATATTTGTATGGGCATTTTGAGATATGTATATATATATATATATATATATATATATATATATATATATATATATATATGTATATATATATATATATATATATATGTATATATATATATATATATATATATATATATATATATATATATATATATATATATATATACACACATACACACACACACACACACACACACACACGCATGCCTCAGTATTTATTGGTAATATATCTACATATTGTTTTATATATATATATATATATATATATATATATATATATATATATATATATATATATATATATATATATATATATATGTGTGTGTGTGTGTATCTCCATACATATCTATCTGTCTCTATATATATGTATATGTTTCTTTTCATACATATAGTTGTAGATACCAATCATTCCTGATTGCACAGTGTCTCTTCCCTATTGCAAAATGACTGTAATACATGGTATGTTTGAAAAAGCATCAGTCATTTCTGTAGCTCAGAAGGCTTAGTGGTAAATTGCTGTTGCTATGGTGTACAGGATCCTAGGTTCAAGACCAGCAAGGGCTGTTTATTTTGTTGCTGGGCAGAACAAAGGCTGATGGAAACAGAGTGATTAAGGCACTTTTAAGCAGTTGTAAGTGGGTTTGCATGGCGGTAAGCGGTGCTAACATACGGTTAAAACAATTGGCGCTTAACCCTTGTAGGCTTTGCTTAACGATGCTTACCAGTACTCATATCCGCTTAACTGAGATAACTGCATTCATGTTTGAGCAATGCTTAAACCTGCTAAGCATAACTCAGCTCTGGTAACCATTGCTCACATTCCAGTCTTATAAAATAGCAGAGTAATAATATCATTTAGTACGTGTATTTGATTTCCTTTACATAACATGCTTCTATGTGCTGTCATTATAGTAGCAAGGGGTGTGACTATACTGTATGGAACACTTGAGTATACATGGGTAGTATCACATGTTATATGCACTCACACTTGCATGTTACATTAGTTACACTACAATGGTTGACAAAAATAATTTAACACATATTGTATTATTGAATTAGAACTTTTAACATTGCTTCTCCATGTAAAATTTGGTACTCGAAACATGCACCCCTGCATGCAAAGCTGGGACTCTGAGTACTACACAATCTGTTCTTGGTGTCTGAGCTGTATGTTTTGATGTATCTCCTATTAGTTATTAATATGATATTATTATATTAACTGTAGACTGCTGTGTTTTTGACCATGTCATTGAGGACTGCTGTCATGTAGTAATGGCATACATTTTAGTTTCAGACTTCTATCCTTCAGAGCATTCATCCTAATGCATAACCTGTTTGCTATGTACTTTCTGTGTCTGTCCTCTGTACAAATGGGATGACACCAGTTCTCAGGCTCTGGTAGACTACACTGCAGAATGGGTCTGAAAAGCCATGACTTTGTTCATGTAGAATGCAGCCAGAAAGGGTATCAGGAATATGGAGACCTCCATGTGTTGCCTTTGAGAGGGTATTACAGACCTGTGTGAGGGGCATTACAGAGGTGGTGGGCTACAGATTCACAGACAGTAGGTGGGAGTACTTCACAAGACAGGAAATTTGGAGACAGCCCAACAACATGGGGGAAATATCTCCAGAACCGTGAACATATTCTATGTCATCAATGCTGTTCTACACATGGTGGGTTGATGGATTGACAGGGTTTGTGTGGACATGCATTTCCTGAGTAACTTCATCTCTGATAGTGATATATCTCTGACATACCTCTCCACTGGCATGCTGTCCTCAGACTGGACACGTTTGCCTGTTATGTTTTGTCTGTTCCCCAGACAGTTGTTGTCCTTGGAAAATCAGTTGGGGACTCTGGAGAATGCAGTCAGTATATACTAACATCCATTGGTATTACTGACTTCATATTCCTCATAAAGGATATGTAACAACCAACCCTGTTACATCAGCAACTGTCTCAGTTTATGACAGCAATATGTCCAATCTAAACCTGTGTTTGTGTCTCTGTTCCCAAATGATGTCAGGCTTTGTCCAGATGTCATGCACTATGAGACTCAGAAGTATTTATTATCATTATTTCTTGCCTTCATTCCTGTTACCATCCCAGTGATGTAGTATACCCACAGACATGTTACAGGGAAGAGGCCATATATATGAATTCTGTGCCTGCACATTCTGAGGTGAACTGTACATTTTAGAGGTCTGTGTATGTCTGGCCATTGTTAACAGACTGTCAGAAGTGTGTAGACATGTCATGTGTACATGTTATTTTGGATCTGTATGAAGGGGGGGTAGATGTAAGTGTTATGGCTCCCTTTTTATCTGACTGTGCATGCTGCTCCAGTTTCTGCTGGTCTGTTGTCTGTATGTGTTTGCAGGGGCAAACTGAGACATGTCCTGTACCATGGTCAGGATTCAGACTACATTGTGAATTGGCCAGTACATGTAGGAGTAGTGTGTGAGTGGCAAACAATGATGTATTTGTTCACGTAGTCCATACACTCTATTGTTCACTTGACTTACTGGTATGTGACTGTGACTGTGCTGAAATTGGTTGTGGGTATGCGCTTTCACACTGGTATCTGTTTTTCAGTGCTGTTACATCCCTGTAGTGCCTGATATATTTGCAAATACATGTGTAACCCCCATAGCGGGTTTGCTATTTCAATTACTTGTGCTATTTCAGTGAAAATAGGTTCATAAGTTTATAGGTGTGTACTAGGCTAATGGTCCTGGGGACTTTACAAGTCTAGCCATAGGATTACCTTGGCAGAGTGCCACTCGACCTTAGTTCCCAGTGCCTCTGTCAAGTAGAGCCACTGGAGTTATCCCTGGGGTGAATTTTCTGTTTCCCATCCACTCATCAAGATTTTTCTTGAAAAGGGTCAGCGAGGTGCTTTTTGTTTAGACTGATAATGGAGTTTTTCCAGTCTTGCAACTTCACCTTATTCCCCATCGGTTTCCTCCTTCTGTTGTAGAGTTTGTTTATGGCAAGGGACCACCAGATTGGCCCTAATTTTTTTGGAGGAGAGTATCTTGGTTCTATTGGGTGTGGCGAGATCCATGCATTTGTGTACATGTTTGTACAGTGAACTGGTATATGATTCAGTGGCCACGCAACTATTCTCCATTTGCATGGGTGCCATGAAGTTAGCCAGTTCTGTTTTTAGCTTTGGAGAAGTTTTTCATGGTGGTTACCTTTTCGGGGGAGGGGGTGGGTTTCCAAGGTGATTAGTTTGTGGTCGGATCTAACCAGGGAGGAGCTGACTATTGGTGTAGAGTGTAGAGCAATGGTCACCCATGTTAGTAATGACGAGGTCAGGGATGTTGCTACCTCTAGTGGGGATAAGAACGAGCTGGTCCAGGGCATTGGAGTTAATGAACTCCAGGAAATGTTGGGCAAGTGTATTGGTATATGAGTAGTTTTCCCAGTTAATGAAGGGGTAGTTGAAGTCACCTAGTAAGAGAGTGTTGGTTTGGACCCTAATATTCTCCAGGGTGATTAGGAACGTGGAGTTTGAGTCTTGGGAAATGGTTGGGGACCCATAGTAGGCTATGACCTGAATTGCGGTTTTACCCAATGTTAGCTGCACCTGAAGTATCTCTAATGCATTATGTTGGGCTACCAGTCTGGAGGTGTGTGCATCATTTATGAATATGGAAACACCACTGCCTTTGGAGCTTCGGTCCAAGTTCTGGGGCCAAAAGGTGTGGAATGAGTTATAGCCTGGTAGTGCAGGGGTGCCTTTTGCTGCCTTGAACCAGGTCTCTGTTACAGCACAAATGTCAATGTTCTCCATTTTAAGAAGTGCTTTGAGCGAGTGCATTTTAAGATTTAGACTTCTAGCGTTGAGCAGCATGACCCTCAGATTGCATTTGTTTGTAGCTGTTACGGTGGTAATTTGGTCTTTGGAACACTGCCCAAAAAAGGCACTATAGGGATAGCAAGAGCCTTGGGCAGTATCCGGAAGCCCAGGGGTGACAGATACAGGCCATATATGTTACTGCAGCAACTGTGCCAGCTAATCTATGCCAGTATTTCAGATATGTACCAATTTTCTTGGCTTCCACCCACCACTTTGTCAGCCTTTGTCCAGATTCATTGCATTAAGGGATTCTGAGCATACCTCTCAACTGGCTGAATTGTTGCAGGATGTCCAGGTTTATTGCTCATATTTCTGGTCTGTTTTACAGATTAGTCTCATTTCTCTGGTAAATCATCACTGTGATGATATGGGGATTTTTGTCAGTAAATGATGACATACATTTGATTTTCAGACCAGACAGCCATTACAATATGTATGCTGAAACAAACTGTGTTACTCTGGCAACTTTCTACACTTATAAGGGCAATATTTAAAAGAGGTCCATAGTTTGGGCCCATTGTTCCCCCATTTTGATAGCCTTTGGACAAATTTGTTGCACTAAGAGGTTGAGAGGTATGATTCTGAGATACAACTCCATTACATATTCTGAGCACATATATGTATATATCAATATCTGTATCTATATATATATATATATATATATATATATATATATATATATATATGCATATCTCTCTCTCTCTCTCTCTCTATATATATATATATATATATATATATATATATATATATTTATATAAATTTATATATAATAAAACCACAACAGGCGCCCAAAGAGGCAGAAGGTAATAATAAAACACGAGCCTGTAGGTGTAAGCAGCAGCAGGTTTAATCACATTGGCTTACAATAACAACTGCATTGGCTGCCACAATGGGTCTCAGGGGTGGATCCTCCACACTTTTATGTACCTTGGGTATCCCGAAAATAGCAGGGATACGGGGTCTGTCCACACTGAGATACTTAAAAGTGTCCTGGTTTATAAAATTGTCATTCAGCATGTCCTGTAAAACCAAATCAATCTTACAGTATGCTAAGTTAATCTCATTCTTGGATACCCTAACATACCTATTGGTATCATTAAGCATATACATCATCTTACTGGAATACAAAATACTGTCCATGAAGACCACCCCTCCACCTTTATCGGGTTGCATCACCCTCAGGTATCTATTTTCTTGAATGGATTTGAGAAGTACCTTTTCTTCTCTAGTCATGTTAAATTTACCATGCCATCCACCCCTATAAACATTCCTGATTTCTTCTTCGACCTCCCTTTCAAAATTTTATGCTATTAGAGTCGAAGATATTAAAAATGCCTTGTTTAAGCATACACTGACATGTCCCCAAGCAAAATGGGGCTTCTTTGTTGTAGAGAAGGTGCAATGTGATGTGAGGGGGGGGGGCCCGTGGGAAAATAGGATAGAGGTGAGAGAAATATTTTGGCAGTTGTTATTGGAAGCCAATGTGATTAAACCTGCTGCTGCTTACACCTACAGGCTCATGTTTTATTATTACCTTCTGCCTCTTTGGGTGCCTGTTGTGGTTTTATTGGTTCCTGGTTCTGTGGCACCCTTTCCTTGGAGTTTTTGGATTATAAATTTATATATATATATATATATATATATATATATATATATATATATATATATATATATATATATATATATATGTATATATATTTGTGTGTATATATATATATATATATATATATATATATATATATATATATACATATATATATGTATATATAGAGGTTCATAGGTGTGTACTAGGCTAATGGGCCTGGAGCCTTTACAAGCCTAGCCCATAGGATTAACCTGGCATCGTGCCACCCAACCTTAGCTGCCAGTGCCTCTGTTGAGTAGAGTCACTAGAGTGATCCTTGGGGTGAATTTTCTATTTCACATTCACTCATCAAGATTTCTCTTAAAAATGGCCAATGAGGTGCTCTGCTCGACATGTATGGCAATTGTATTCCATAGCACGGGCACTCTCTGAGTTATGAACCTGTCCCTACAGCATGTTGTGTTGATTGTGGTAATGAGGTTGAGATCTGTTGAGCACGTGGTGCGGAGGGAAGTGTTTTCTCTAGATGTAGCATTTCTAACAGAGCTGGGTCAGACATGGCTTTGTAAGTCAAGCAGAGATCACCTCTTAGTAGGCAATATTTTTAAGTCTGCCCATATAGGACAAGTGTTTAAGGCCTAGGATCCTATTTGTGAGGTACTTTTGCAGCCTCTCCAGTTGTTGAAGGTGTCTACTGAGGTACATGCCAAGTGGGGCATTGTACTCAATGAATGGCCTAATGAGCGAAGAGTAGATGGAGACAATTACCTCTTTCTTCCTGGATATGCAAAACCCTTAGCAATGCAATGTGCCACATAGAAGGACTTTCTGACCACAGTGGCAATGTGGTGGTCAAAGGAGAGGTTGCTGTTAACCTGTGTTCCCAGATCTCCTATAATGCCTTCTGTGTTCAGGGGACTACCATCAGTATGGTATGTCATGGGAACAGGGTTT
This sequence comes from Protopterus annectens, assembly GCF_019279795.1. Classification (NCBI taxonomy): domain Eukaryota; kingdom Metazoa; phylum Chordata; order Ceratodontiformes; family Protopteridae; genus Protopterus; species Protopterus annectens. The sequence continues at coordinate 516,824,882 of NC_056746.1, read as the reverse complement.
CTCCCAAAGGGATGATGACACATTTTTTGTTATTGAGCTTAAGGCCATGGTTCTGACACCAGTCGTTGGACTCAGTGAGGCGTTTCTGTAGGGTGTCAACATCACTTGTGGAGTTAATAATAGCTCCCAACTTGCATTCATCTGCAAACTTTGTCAGCCAGAGTCCCTTTGTGTTGCCCTGGACTTTAGAGAAGTAGATACCAAACAGGAGAGGACCCAGGACCAAACCCTGTGGGACTCCACTCATGGCTGGTCGGCATTCTGACTTGGAGTCAGCTATTTTTACACTGTGGGTTCTACCTGTGAGCCAGTTTGCAACCCACCTAGTGATATAGGGTTTGATGCCAAGCTTAGTGATTTTTTCCATGATTCCTGAGTGGAGAATGGTATCAAAGGCCTTGGCCAGATCCAGCTAGGCTGTATGAAACACCTTGCCTTCATACACAGCTCTGGTGACTGACTCAAAAAAGTCAACCAGGTTGAGCAGGCCAAACTACCCTACACAAAACCAAACTGTGTGGGATCCAGAGTCTGGAGATTTCCTATATCCCTGTTTATTAGGTCCATGATGATGCGTTCCATAACTTTATACAACAGACTCATCAGGCTAATGGGGAGATATTTCCCAGGGTCTGTAGTCGCTCCTCTTTTGTGGGGATGGATGACTGTAGCAGTGTGCCATTCGGTAGGAACATGAGGCTGCCAGTGAACAAGGCACATAGGTGAGGTGCCAGTTCACTCTCTAGTTCATGTAGAACACAGCCAGGGATATTGTCATGTCCCATAGATGTTGTATTCTTGACCTTAAACAGTGCTGTTTTAACCTGTGCATCAGGAATACTGGGTACCTGGCAATCAGCTGGTAATGTGATTGGTCCTTTCTGTTTTCATAGCTAGCTTTGGAGGATTTGATGAGGGATCTCAACTTTTTGTTGAGGCTGGTAAGGGAGTTTTACCAGTCTTGGGACTTCACCTTATTCTGCATCAGTTTCCTCCTTCTGTTGTAGAGTTTGTTTATGGCAGGAGACCACCAGATTGACATCCTTTTTTTTGCAGGAGAGCATCTTGGTTCTATTGGGTATGGCGGAATCCATGCATTTGTGTATATGTTCATACATTGCAATGGTGTATGATTTGGCGGTCATGCAACTATTCTCCATTTTCATGGGTGCCGTGAAGTTAGCCAGCTCTGTTTTTAGGAGCCGAAAGTTACCTTTAGAAAGGTTTTTCATGGTGGTTACCTTTGCAGGGAGGGTGGGAAGGATGTGGGTTTCCAAGGTGATTAGTTTGTGGTCAGATCAAACCAGGGAGGAGTTGACTATTAGTGTACAGCAACAGTCGCCCATGTTAGTAATGACCAGGTCAAGGATGTTGCAACCTGTAGTGCAGGTAAGAATGAGTGGGTCAAAGCCATTGGAATTAATGAATTCCAGGAAACGTTGGGCAAGTGCATTGGTACATGATTAGCTTTTCCAGTTAATAAAGGGGTAGTTGAAATCAACCGGTATGACAGTGTTAGGTTCCACCCTAATATTCTCCAGGGTGATTAGGAATGTGGAGTGTGAGTCTTGGGACATGGTTGGGGACCTATAGAAGGTTACGACCTGAAGCGCTGTCTTACGCAGTGTTAGCTGCACCTGCAGTACCTATGATGCGTTATGTTGGGCTACCAGTCTGGAAGTGTGTACATCCTTTATGAATATGGAAAGACCACCATGTTTGGAGATTCAGTCCAAGTTCTGGGGCCAAATAGTCTGTAATGAGTTATAGACTGCTAGTGCAGGTGTGCTTTCTGTTGCCTTGAACCAGGTCTCTGTTACACCACAAATGCTGATGTTCTCCATTTTAAGGAGTGCTTTGAGTGAGTGCATTTTGAGATTCAGACTTATAACATTGAGCAGCATGACCCTCAGTCTGCATTTGTTTGTAGCTTTTATAGATTTATTTATATTTATATATATATATATATATATATATATATATATATATATATATATATATATTTATATATATGTATGTATTGATTTACTTTTCTATATATATATGTGTATGTATATATGTATGTATTTTAGATGTGTGTGTGTGTGTGTGTGTATATATATATATATATATATATATATATATATATATATATATATATATGTGTGTGTATATATATATATATATATTTGTTTATATATATATATATATATATATATGTATGTATATATATGGGT